>NC_059196.1:25476852-25744352 GCF_020615455.1 Coregonus clupeaformis | reverse complement strand
TAGACCCACTTCGTGGCTATCTCTTTATCCTCATCCAATGTCTACATCCCAAATTGCACCCTATTCCCTATATAGTAAATTCCTTTTGACCAGAGCCCTATGGGAATAGAGTGACATTTGGCACAAAGTCTAATCTCTCCTTGTGAGTACATTAAACCCCTGACAGTGATCTCTTAAAGCAGTGTTTTTCCCAGTGTTTATCATAGCAGGGTTAAAATAAGAAAAACTCCAGCACACTGGTAATATTGATGCTTCCAACAATTGAATGGATCTTTTTAACCAACATTTCACAGCAGGGTTCACAGCAGACATATAGCTAGCAGAACCCTGGCTATTAGACGCAGCTATAGAGACAGAGCCAGGATAGCTAGTAGAGAGGGTAGCAGCTCCACAGCCAGGCAGAGCAGAACACGGCAGAGCAGCAAGTCTTTCATTAGTGCAGCCAAATAAAAGAGTCTGAATGAGTCTCCCTGGCAGGGCTATGCTTTGAATGAATCTCCCTGGCAGGGCTGTGCTGTGAATGAGTTTCCCTGGCAGGGCTGTGCTGTGAATGAGTCTCCCTGGCAGGGCTGTGCTGTGAATGAGTCTCCCTGGCAGGGCTGTGCTGTGAATGAGTTTCCCTGGCAGGGTTGTGCTGTGAATTAGTCTCCCTGGCAGGGCTGTGCTGTGAATGAGTTTCCCTAGCAGGGCTGTGCTGTAAATAAGTTTCTCTGGCAGGGCTGTGCTGTGAATGAGTCTCCCTGGCAGGGCTGTGCTGTGAATGAGTCTCCCTGGCAGGGCTGTGCTGTGAATGAGTCTCCCTGGCAGGGCTGTGCTGTGAATGAGTTTCCCTGGCAGGGTTGTGCTGTGAATGAGTCTCCCTGGCAGGGCTGTGCTGTGAATGAGTTTCCCTGGCAGGGCTGTGCTGTGAATGAGTCTCCCTGGCAGGGCTGTGCTGTGAATGAGTCTCCCTGGCAGGGCTGTGCTGTGAATGAGTTTCCCTGGCAGGGTTGTGCTGTGAATGAGTCTCCCTGGCAGGGCTGTGCTGTGAATGAGTTTCCCTGGCAGGGCTGTGCTGAGAATGAGTCTCCCTGGCAGGGCTGTGCTGTGAATGAGTTTTCCTGGCAGGGCTGTGCTGTGAATGAGTTTTCCAGGTACGGCTGTGCTGAGATATCATCCTGTAGCACCACACACCAAATCATACTTGAACGTAAAAGGGTAGAAATGAAAGGAAATCACTGCAGTCATGGTAAAACAATCAGAGAAGAGAGAAAAAGAAGCCTCAAACGTCAGACAGACAGGCAGCAGCAATATATATATATCTTATTAATTTTTCATGATATCCAATTGGTAGTTACAGTCTTGTCCCATCGCTGCAACTCCCGTACGGACTCGGGAGAGGCGAAGGTCGAGAGCCATGCGTCCTCCGAAACACGACCCTGCCAAGCCACACTGCTTCTTGACACACTGCTCGCTTAACCCAGAAGCCAGCCACACCAATGTGTCGAAAGGAAACACCATCCAGTTGGCGAACGAGGTCAGCTTGCAGGCGCCCCAGCCACCACAAGGACTCGCTAGAGCGCGATGGGACAAGGACATCCCGGCCGGCCAATCCCTCCCCTAACCCGGACGACGCTGGGCCAATTGTGCACCCCCTCATGGGTCTCCCAGTCACGGCCGGCTGTGACACAGCCTGGGATCGAACCCGGGTCTGTAGTGACGCCTCAAGCACTGCGATTCAGTGCCTTAGACCACTGCGCCACTCGGGAGGCCCGGCAGCAGCAATATTTAATAAGTTGGACTGCTGCTCCCTCCTCCTCCCTCTCACAAGTCCGGCCAAATGAAAAGCCTGCTCTGAATTCTGTTCAGAATGAGCCGCCAGGGAAACAGGCTCTATGCTCTGTAGCAGCGGTAGCGAGCCCTCTCACCCCCCACAGATCCTGACAGATTGCTGTTTCCCTGGGGAAGCTATCAATCCATATCCCTCCACCAACCTGCCAGGACTAGATTTTAGAGTAAGACGTTTTTAACAGGGTTCCTGCTGATTTTAACTTGCTCCATTAATGTGGTCCAACTTTTTTACCACTTTGTCCTGCTGATATACAACAACATGTGAAGTCTAGTAGAACAGAGGGCTTTTTGTCCTTAGAAGTGGTGCAAACCCAACACCTAACTCACTTCAGCTGGGCTTTAATATAAAGGGGGAAAGGTGCTCACCTTAACTGAGGCACATTGAAATCAAAACCATTCCTACCCCAGGACACTTCACGTGGTGACCTTCCCAGAAAATCTTGTTTTGTAAATGTTTTCACTAAAATCACCAACATCAGCAAACCAACACAGAATGGCACTGACACATTTAACACATTGCAGTGAGCGTTGTCTTTTTGATTCATTTATAGATTTTCCTTTCTGTTTCCCTGCAGGGCGGTCTGAACTCTGTGGCCTACGTCAGGGTTGACCTGCTGGACATCAACGACAACAGACCAGTCTTCTACCCTGTGAGCTACGCCGTCAGCCTCAGCTCCCAGAGTGCACCTGGCACCTCTGTCGTCAAGGTTACGGCCCTTGACCCCGACACTGGAGAGAACGGGAGGGTCACGTACCAAACTGTCTCCGGGGGCAACTCCCCCTTCTTCACCCTCAACAAAGACACAGGTGGGAGCTTTTACTGTAGTACACCTTTAACTATGAACAAAAAGTGTGTGTGTGTGTGTGTGTCCGTACTCATGTCTCTGTGTGTGTATTTTGAGCTGTGTCTGACCTTGACCACTGTGTTTTGTGTCCTTCCTCTACCAGGTGTGATCTCCCTGTCCCGGTCGCTGCATGGCAAGGCCAACACGGTGATCCCCATGGTGGTTTCAGCCCAGGACGGAGGGGGTCTGGCAGCACTGGTCAACGCCCGGGTCAACATCAGTGTGGTGGCAGGCCTGGTGGCGCCCCCTGTGTTTGAACACAGTCAGTACAGCTTCACTGTGTCTGAGGACGTACTGCGAGGGACTGAGGTTGGCGTTGTACAGGCCCTCAGTAAGAACGGTGGGTGTGACTTGGAATTGGAACTTCTGATTGGTTAACGACTGCTAACATCTGTTTGAAAACGTGCATGTGTGTGTGTATGTACAGTGAGGGAAAAAAGTATTTGATCCCCTGCTAATTTTGTACGTTTGCCCACTGACAAAGACATGATCAGTCTATAATTTTAATGGTAGGTTTATTTGAACAGTGAGAGACAGAATAACAACAACAAAATCCAGAAAAACGCATGTCAAAAATGTTATGAATTAATTTGCATTTTAATGAGGGAAATAAGTATTTGACCCCTCTGCAAAACATGACTTAGTACTTGGTGGCAAAACCAGACATTTCTTGTAGTTGGCCACCAGGTTTGCACACATCTCAGGAGGGATTTTTTTCCACTCCTCTTTGCAGATCTTCTCCAAGTCATTAAGGTTTCGAGGCTGACGTTTGGCAACTCGAACCTTCAGCTCCCTCCACAGATTTTCTATGGGATTAAGGTCTGGAGACTGGCTAGGCCACTCCAGGACCTTAATGTGCTTCTTCTTGAGCCACTCCTTTGTTGCCTTGGCCGTGTGTTTTGGGTCATTGTCATGCTGGAATACACATCCACGACTCATTTTCAATGCCCTAGCTGAGGGAAGGAGGTTCTCACCCAAGATTTGACGGTACATGGCCCCGTCCATCGTCCCTTTGATGCGGTGAAGTTGTCCTGTCCCCTTAGCAGAAAAACACCCCCAAAGCATAATGTTTCCACCTCCATGTTTGATGGTGGGGATGGTGTTCTTGGGGTCATAGGCAGCATTCCTCCTCCTCCAAACACGACGAGTTGAGTTGATGCCAAAGAGCTCGATTTTGGTCTCATCTGACCACAACACTTTCAACCAGTTCTCCTCTGAATCATTCAGATGTTCATTGGCAAACTTCAAATGGCCCTGTATATGTGCTTTATTGAGCAGGGGGACCTTGCGGGCGCTGCAGGATTTCAGTCCTTCACGGCGTAGTGTGTTACCAATTGTTTTCTTGGTGACTATGGTCCCAGCTGCCTTGAGATCATTGACAAGATCCTCCCGTGTAGTTCTGGGATGATTCCTCACCGTTCTCATGATCATTGCAACTCCACGAGGTGAGATCTTGCATGGAGCCCCAGGCCGAGGGAGATTGACAGTTATTTTGTGTTTCTTCCATTTGCGAATGATCGCACCAACTGTTGTCACCTTCTCACCAAGCTGCTTGGCGATGGTCTTGTAGCCCATTCAAGCCTTGTGTAGGTCTACAATCTTGTCCCTGACATCCTTGGAGAGCTCTTTGGTCTTGGCCATGGTGGAGAGTTTGGAATCTGATTGATTGATTGCTTCTGTGGACAGGTGTCTTTTATACAGGTAACAAACTGAGATTAGGAGCACTCCCTTTAAGAGTGTGCTCCTAATCTCAGCTCGTTACCTGTATAAAAGACACCTGGGAGCCAGAAATCTTTCTGATTGAGAGGGGGTCAAATACTTATTTCCCTCATTAAAATGCCAATCAATTTATAACATTTTTTACATGCGTTTTTCTGGATTTTTTAAATGTATTCTGTCTCTCACTGTTCAAATAAACCTACCATTAAAATGATAGACTGATCATGTCTTTGTCAGTGGGCAAACATACAAAATCAGCAGGGGATCAAATACTTTTTTCCCTCACTGTATGTATGTGTTCATGTATGTAGGTGTGTGTGTGTGTGTGTGTGTGTGTGTGTGTGTGTGTGTGTGTGTGTGTGTGGGCAGTATGTGCTGAAAGGGCTCACTGGGGTGTCTGTGCTCCCTCTGTGCTCCCTGTACCAATTGTTCAAATAGGCAGCGAGCCACTGTACACACCTCGTTTAGAAATCACATTAATCACAAATTCCATTCCAGCACATTGTTTTTATAATCATCAGTTTGGATATTTAGGGCTCTCTGTCATAGTGTAAAATACTTGACAAATGACTGAGGGGGAGTATATTGTAACTGAAGTGGTCTCTGCCTGGTCTGGTCCTGGTCTACTCATCTGGAGTGGCTCTGGATCTTGTCACCTCGCTTCAAAACATACAAATAAAATAAAATCACACACACACACACCCAATTGCATCTGTATTCACACACATGCACTCACTCACCCACACAGATATAAACTCATACACATACACACACACACACACACATGCACACACACACACACACACACACACACACACACACATACTTTCATGCTACTGTACACACACATCACAACTGCTACTACCAGACTCTTGTTATGATTGCTAAATACTGCACAATTGAAACATTTGCCCCCCAACCCCCCACTTCCCCAATACACGTGTAAATATTGGACTATAAATAGTTCCTTCCTGTATTATACTTATGCTAAAATGTTTATTCTATTCTACTGAGCCATTTACTTTATGTTCGTATTCTTATCTTGTATTATTTCTTATTGTTGTTGCATTGTCGAGAAGGAACCTGCAAGTAAGCATTTCATTGGACGGTGTATACCATGTGTATCCTGTACATAAGGGATAATAAAACATGAAACTTGAAACTTCCCCTGTCTGTCCCCAGGCGGCCCCAGTAAGGACATCATGTACACCATCTCCTCTGGAGACCCTGCTGGCTACTTCACTGTGGACCCAGAGAGCGGCGCACTGCGGACAAGCCTTCCCCTGGACCACGAGGCCCAGCCCTCTCTAACCCTGGATCTCCAGGCTCGTAGCGGCAGCCCCCCTGCCTTCGGTCAGACCCGCGTCCACATCACCATCCAGGACATCAACGACAACGCTCCTGTCTTCCTGCCCTCCTCTTCTGAGTCTCTCCTCCTCCCGGAGAACACAGGGATGGGGACCGTAGTCTACCGCGTCCAGGCCCAAGACCGGGACTCCGGTATCAACGGCCAGGTGACCTTTGACCTTTCCTCCACCGCGACCTCAAGCGGAGGTCAAATAACTTTTTCCATGGAGCGCAGCACGGGGGAGATCCGGCTGGTTGGCGGGCTGTCGTACGACGTAACGCCACGCTACGACCTGACGGTGACAGCTAAAGATGGTGGCGCGCCCCAGCTGAGCTCTACCATGATGCTTGTGGTGCACGTCCAAGCGGAGAACCACCACGGTCCCGTGTTCGATACCCTGACCTACCGCATGGAGCTGAGGGAGAACACGCCGATCAGCACATGCTTCCTACAGGTATGTTCAGTAGATTGTTCAACTAACTATCCCTAACCGTAACCCCAGCAAGCTGTTATGTATCAACAGAGTTGCAGTTGATTGGTTGTTGATAGTTTGAGTATCTGTAGATCATCTACAGGGGACTATCCAAATAAAGTGTAAACCTTTATCGTCCCCAAGAGGAAAACTGTCTTGGATACAATTCTGCTGTATATAAGAAAAGGATAATGAGGGCAGGTTTCCCAGACCCAGACGACAGTAATCCTACCCTGGAATAAAAACAATTAGAATTTCCATTGAAAGACATTTTGTTGTCCAAAATAGGCTTCATCTGTATCCGGGAAACCGGCCCAATATCTGCTACACATGTATACTGTTCATCCACAGGTTGAAAGGGGAACATTGTCTTGGACACATTTTGCTGTATATAACAATAGACATAATATCTCACATATCAAACAGAACTGTCAGTTCTCTGATGTTTTGGCTGTATATGTATTTCTGATTAACTACTTAATTCATCCATCTACAGGTGCGAGCTCTGAGCCGGGACACCACGAGTTCCGGCTCCTCCTCTCCACTGACATACCACCTGAGACCTGACGGAGACGCAGCAGGGTTTGGCATCGCAGTAGACAGCGGCTGGCTGTTTGTGAAGAGCGCCCTGGACAGAGAGGTGAAGAACATGTGACAGGAAGATATATAACCTGTCCAGACCCGCACACTGACTGCTCCTGTGAACCACTTTGATTGACATCGATCATGTAGATCTTATTCATCTTGACATTAGACTTCTTTAGAGGCCTGAAAACATCTGACAAACTTCAGTTTAAAATGTAATGTCCCTTTAATGTGCGTGCATGACCTTTACCCAGGTGAAGGACATGTACATGTTGATGGTTCTGGCCACGGGGGGCCACGGGCAGCTGAAGAAGACGGGCAGTGCCACGGTGAGGGTGTCGGTGACCGATGAGAATGACAACTCACCCCGTCTGACCCAGGAGAGGGCTTTCCTGGCCGTGAGAGAGAACCTTCCAGCGGGGTCAGGGTTCGGACGGGTGTCGGCTACGGACCGCGACATGGGCCTCAACGGCAGGCTCAGTTACAGACTCCTACACCCAGACAGACACTTCCAGATCAACTCACACACAGGTAGTTCAAAGACTGGTTAAAGAATGGAATAAAAAATAGATACACTGAGTGTACAAAACATTAAGAACACCTTCCTAATATTGAGTTACACCCCCCCTCCTCCCTTTTGACCTCAGAACAGCCTCAATTCGTCGGGGCATGGACTCTACAAGGTGTCGAAAGTGTTCCACAGGGATACTGGCCCATGTTGACTCCAATGCTTCCCACTGTTGTGTCATGTTGGCTGGATGTCCTTTGGGTGGTGGACTATTCTTGATACACACAGGAATCTGTTGAGCATGAAAAACCCAGCAGCGTTGCAGTTCTTTATACATTCAGAATAGACACACAACACCACAATTTACATGACCATTCATCCTCACTCATTCTCCTACTGCAGATGCCTGGCCTGTCTGTTCTCTGTGATAGTAAATCAGGTTAGCTGCTGTGTTGAGGGTCCTGCTGGGCCCTAATTGGCCTGCTGTGACTGTGTGTAGCCGCTCGCCAGGGGCTGATAATTCTAACCTCCACTGCAGCTGTTCAGGTTACTGCCATGCCTTTGTGTGTGTGATAGTGTGTGTCTGAGTGTGTGCGTGCGTGTGTGTGTGTGTGTGTGTTTGTGCGTGTGTGTGTGTGTGTGTGTGTGTGTGTGTGTGTGTGTGTGTGTGTTTGTGTGTGATCAAAGACTACTGGCTCTTTCTTTAATTTCTCATCATTACTCCTCTCCCTCCTATCTCTCTCACTCTCACTCTCTCTCTCCCTCCTCCCTCCCCGTGTCCTCTCCCTCTATCCCCCAGGTGAGATCAGTACCCGTGTAGGTCTGGACAGGGAGCAACAGAGTAGTTACCAGGTGTTGTTGGTGGTTCAGGATGGCGGTACTCCCCCACGCAGCGCTACAGGGACAGCCTTCATCACCATCCTGGATGAGAATGACAACACTCCCTCCTTCAGACACAGCCAGCCTGGCAGAGGACTCACCATGCAGGTAATACTGAGGCTGCATCCCAAATGGCACCCTATTCCCTATATTATATGCTACTTTTGACCTGGGCCCTCAGGGCATGGGATCTTACATGATATGTTAGTGGTCAACGTTGAGAAAAAAACGAAGTCACCGTTTTACCTTTTGGTTTCTTTCTGTAGGTGACAGAGGGCCAGGTGTCAGGTCTACTGCTGGGGAAAGTACAGGCCAAGGACCCTGATGAGGGAGAGAACGGCACTGTGTACTACTCCATGTCAGGTGAGAGAGGGATGGAAGGAGGGAGAGAGAGAGAGAGGAAGAGAGGGAGGGAGGGATTGTGTGTGAGTTAATGATTGAAGAGTAATTTTTTATATGCTATTTTCTGCCGTTGAGCGATTATGTGAGGAATGCATTGTTTTCTTCTGGCATTGTTTCCAAAAATACTCTGTGAAACAATTTATAGCTAGACTTCTCGCTCGCTCACTCACTCTCTCTCTCTCTCTCTCTCTCTCTCTCTCTCTCTCTCTCTCTCTCTCTCTCTCTCTCTCTCTCTCTCTCTCTCTCTCTCTCTCTCTCTCTCTCTCTCTCTCTCTCTTTTTTTTCTCTCTCTCTCTCTTTTTCTCTCTCTCTCTCTTTTTCTCCCTCTCTCTTTTTCTCCCTCCCTCCCTCCCTCCCTCCCTCCCTCCCTCCTCTACAGGTCCCAGAGCAGAGCGTTTCTCTCTGAACCCTTCTACAGGTGAACTGCGTTCCTCCTCTCCTCTGAGTCACTCTGACAGAGCTGAGTACAGCTTCACTGTGACCGCCACTGACCAAGGCCAGCCATCTCACAGCGCTACCTGTATACTACACATACAGGTGAGAGCCCTACCCCCTAACCCCTAGCCCCTACCTCCTTCCCTCTCGTAGCACTACCTGTACACTACACATACAGGTGAGAGCCCTGCCTCAGACTGCTATCTCTTACGTCATATACCCTATCTCCTATCCCCTACCACATTCCTTCTCACAGATCTAGCTGTATCCTAATACTAAAGGTCAGAAAACTACTAGATCAACACCTACCTATCAAATATCCCACATTAAACTAAAGTACTGGGAGAAGTACTAAGTCAAGCTTGCTGTAGAAGTCTGGCTCCTCACAACAAAGTTGTTCCAAATAGACATGTCAGGCTGAGTTCTGACAACCTTCCCTCCTTCCCTTCTCCTCCTATGTGACTTTTCAAAAGGGGAATTTTTCTTTGAGTAAGAGATGGAAAACTAGGTATGACTCAAGTGCTCCCATCTGGCCCATGATGATCACCAGCTGTGGTTCCTCTGATCAAGAGTATACTGAATGACTTCAACACTTTTAATACAGTAGCCCCGCTTCAATACGACACCACCTGGGATAGACACCCACATAAAATACACAATTCAAGTTAATTTAATTAATATTTGATATACAACTAAATAATGACCAGCCAGGCCAGCACAATGGAAGGAACTCTGTAGCTGTAAATCCATGTGCGTCCCAAATGACACCCTATTCCCTATATGGTGCACTTATTTTGACCAGTGCCCTATGTAGGGAATAGGGTGCCATTTGGAACGCAGGCCCAGAATCTTTAAGGTTCCAGGAAAATAGAAGGGCCTTGTAATGGCTGCAGTAAAACAGCTTCTCTGGGTTACTATTTTCGTAAATGTTTTCCTTCACTCATTTCTCCTGTTCTTTTGACGTAAGGAATGTGAGTAATAATTAGTGTGTAATAGGATTAAACAGGGCTGTGTTGTTCTTGTCTGTTGACGCGTTTCTATCACGTCATCATTTCAGACCCTCGCACCGTCCAAGACAAGTACAGCAGTAGGGACAGGATATGATCTCACTCATTTTAACGCTTGTTGACGTTCGATTTGCTGTCTAATGTGGAGTTAATTCACAGATTGTCATATTATGTTTCATAAAGAGCAATGGGTTGTTAGTGACTGCCAACATAGTGGTGCTGTATAGTGTAACTGTGGTTTATCAAGGTATTGTAGGCTGTAATGAATTAAGCATTAACAAGGATTTGTTGAGGAGAAAAATTGATAAGCGCACAAAACAATTTTCCTTCCTCTTCCTCTCTCTTCCTCTCTCTCTCTCTCTCTCTCTCTCTCTCTCTCTCTCGCTCAGATATTTAAACCCTGTGACTCCATCCCCTGCTTAGAGCTGAATTGAAAAACAGGCTTATTAGAACAATGTGTCATATGTGTAACTTCTGGTGCCTGTTTCCATACAAAGGGAGCGATGCGTCAAAGCTGCGGTCTTTCATGTTCTTCTGATTGGTCATCAAGGGAGGTGTAAAAACTCAGTACTGTAGACGACCGAGCCCAGCCCACTGCAGCGAGATCTGAAAGCTCACTACAATTTCCTTTTCTGATTATTATTACTTTTATCCCTTATTATTTTTCCTGGCAGTCACATGCCTATCTGTTTAAACGTGATTAGCGCTAGCAGGCACGTTGTTGGAGTTTGTAAAAAACTCTTAAAACGTTCAGTTTATTTGATTCCTAATGAGGAAATAGAGTTGGAGGGTTGAAATCTGTTTCTGGTTCACAGCGTCCCATTGAATATTTTGATTCTTTAGCGTTGTATTGGAAAATGTAGCTCCAACTGCCACCAGGCATGTATAATGGTCATTATTAGGCACATACAGTGCATTCAGAAAGTATTCAGACCCCTTGAATCTTTCCACATTTTGTTATGTTACAGCCTTATTCAAAAATAGATTACATTTTTTTTATCCTCAGCGATTTACACACAATACCCCATAATGACAAAGCGAAAACAGGTTTTTAGAAATGTTCATACAAAAAACAAAACAAAATGATTACCTTGTTTATATAAGTATTCAGAGCTCAGGTGCATCCTGTTTCCATTGATCATCCTTGAGATGTTTCTACAACTTGATTGGAGTCCACCTGTGGTAAATTCAATTGATTGTATATGATTTGGAAAGGCACACACCTGTCTGTATAAGGTCCCACAGTTGACAGTGCATGTCAGAGCAAAAACCAAGCCATGAGGTCCAAGGAATTGTCCGTAGAGCTCAGAGACAGGATTGTGTCGAGGCACAGATCTGGGGAAGGGTACCAAAACATTTCTGCAGCATTGAAGGTCCCCAAGCACACAGTGGCCTCCATCATTCTTAAATGGAAGAAGTTTGGAACCACCAAGACTCTTCCTAGAGCTGGCCGCCTGGCCAAACGGAGCAATCGGGGGAGAAGGGCCTTGGTCAGGGAGGTGACCAAGAACCCGATGGTCACTCTGACAGAGCTTTAGAGTTCCTCTGTGAAGATGGGAGAACCTTCCAGAAGGACAACCATCTCTGCAGCGCTCCACCAATCAGGCCTTTATGGTAGAGTGGCTAGACGGAAGCCACTCCTCAGTAAAAGGCACATGACAGCCCGCTTGGAGTTTGCCAAAAGGCACCTAAAGGACTCTCAGACCATGAGAAACAAGATTCTCTGGTCTGATGAAACCGAGATTGAACTCTTTGGCCTGAATGCCAGCACGTCTGGAGGACACCTGGTACCATCCCTACGGTGAAGCATGGTGGTGGCAGCATCATGCTGTGGGGATGTTTTTCAGTGGCAGGGACTGGGAGACTAGTCAGGATGGAGGGAAAGATGAACGGAGCAAAGTACAGAGAGATCCTTGATGAAAACCTGCTCCAGAGTGCTTAGGACCTCAGACTGGGGCGAAGGCTCACCTTTCAACAGGACAATGACCGTAAGCACACAGCCAAGATAACGCAGGAGTGGCATTGGGACAAGTCTCTGAATGTCCTTGAGTGGCCCAGCCAGAGCCCGGACTTGAACCTGATCGAACATCTCTGGAGAGACCTGAAAATAGCTATGCAGCGTCGCTCCCCATCCAACCTGACAGAGCTTGAGAGGATCTGCAGAGAAGAATGGGAGAAACTCCCAAAATACAAGTGTGCCAAGCTTGTAGCGTCATACCTAAGAAGAATCAAGGCTGTAATGGCTTCCAAAGGTGCTTCAACAACATTCTGAGTAAAGGGTCTGAATACATATGTAAATGTGAATTTTCCATTTATTTTGTATTTTATTTTGCAACATTTCTAAAAACCTGTTTTTGCTTTGTCATTATGGGTTATTGTGTGTAGATTGATGTGGGGGGAAAAACGATTTAATCCATTTTAGAATAAGGCTGCAACGTAACAAAATGTGGAAAAAGTGAAGGGGTCTGAATACTTTCCGAATGCACTGTAGTGTGAGTCTGCTGAGTGTTGATGTTCAGCTATCTTGCTAAATGGATTATCATTAACTGTCAGGATATTCATAATAGCTAATAATGTCCCTCAACAGTTAATAGATTGTTTGAAGATCCCAGTTATAAGAAACATTGATTAGCTAGCTACTAATTTCGTCCTCCAGCCGGCTCACGCAATTGTGCCTGGTGATGAAGTTAGCTAGCTACAAAACTTTAACACCAATATATTGATGATATACAGTATGCTTACCATATCCCTATCTGTCTGTCCATAGGTCCTGAGTGGTGTATTGAGGATATATGCTTACCAAATCCCTATCTGTCTGTCCACAGGTCCTGAGTGCGAGCAGAGCTCCTTCCAAAGCCAACTCCCTCTCCATATCCTTCAACTCCGTCGAGGAGGCCAAACCGGGCTCTGTGATTGGCTCTGTGAGGTCACATGATGGCTTCGAGCTCCCTGAGGCTGGTCAAGTGACCTACACGGTGGTGGGCGGGTCAGACCGAGACGGAACGTTCATGGTGGACCGTCAGACAGGTGACGTGTACCTGGCGAGGGAGCTGGACTACGAGCGCTCCGCCCGCTACACACTACAGATAGAGGTGGACGACTTCTCCACGACGTTACCCAGTAGCCACCTGTTGCAGCTGGACATCGAGGTGGAGGACAGCAACGACCACGCGCCCCGCTTTCCGGAGGACCCCGTTACAGTGGTGATACCTGAGAACATGGAGCCTGGGGCGTCCATCTACACCTTCCAGGCCTCGGACCAGGACGGATCAGGGCCCAACAGCCTGCTGACCTACTCCATCCTGCACCAGGTAGGGTTAGGAGGTTAGGGTTAAGACCCACAGGTTAGAGAAGCAAATCAGTAACAGGAATGTTGCTGTTTCAAATTCCAGACTGGTTGTGAAAGTTGGAGATGAACTCACTGGCAAATAGACAATTTCCTGCCATTGTGCCCTTGAGCAAGGCACTTAACCCTATAAACTAGCGGTTTAGGGAGTAGAGCAGAATAATGATTTATATCTCTGCAGATGGACCAATAAAGTTATGTTCTATTCTCCTCTGTTTCAGTACCCTGGACTAATAAAGTTATATTATATTCTACTCTGTTCCAGTACCTTGGACTAAAAACGTTATATTCTATTCTAATCTGTTCCAGTACCCTGGACTAGTAAAGTTATATTTAATTCTACTATGTTCCAGTACTCTGACCTCCCTGACCTCCTGGCCCTTGACCCTTCCACTGGCGTCCTGACCCTGGCGCAAGAACTGGACCATGAGGTCACTTCCTCCCTTATCCTGGTCATCCAGGCGACAGACTCTGCCCTGAACGTTAGCCAGCGGCGCTGGGGCTCGGTGACGGCGAGGGTATTTGTGACAGATGAGAACGACAACGCTCCAGTGTTTAGCTCGTCATCCGCGGTTAGCGTCATGGAGGACCAGCCTGTGGGCTTCGTGGTTCTCTACGTCGTGGCACAAGATGCCGACCAGGGGGAGAACAGACGGGTCAGCTACTTCATCGAGACTGGCAACGCTGGAGGGACGTTCAGCCTCAACCGTAATACTGGTGGGTCATTTATACAACTCCTAGTGTAATGAAAGTGGTTTGGAAGCTCAAAGAAAAGGTCACCTTGTCTGAGACCTGAAGACTTTTGTTAGCTCCCCAAGCTAATGCCTAAGCTTGAGCTCAGCTGGATAACACAGCCTTGTGGCATACAGACGACCGGGTTCAAACCCGGTCGGGAACACTGGCATACGTTATTGTTTTCTCACGAGAGCAATCGTGTAGTTGCCAGCTGTGCTGTAAACACATGGTGTGATGTCAGAAGGCCATTGGTACCACATTCCCAGCTTGCATGTGGTTGGGTCTGTGAGAGAGTCTCATAAGGTTCAACCTATAATCAGGCCCCAGCACATTTAAAACAGTATAAACAGGGAAGTGTGAAGAGATGTCGTGTGAGAGATGAATCAGAGTTAACGAAGTTACCCCAGTGCATTGCGTAGGCCTGCCTACCTGAGCGCTAAACCCTACCACCACCAACACTGCTGTAACAACCACCACCGCTGTAAGTGACGATCCAGCTATCTGGCCGCAGTTTAACAACTTTTTCCACAGCAGAAGGCCGCAGCGAGGAGAGGCTGGCAGTAAACACACACTGCTAGACACGCAACGGGCAGGGCTGCCGTGCAGCACTGAGATTACACACACACACCAGGCCTGCCGTGCAGCGCTGAGATTTCCCTCTCCTTCTCAGTACCTGGCCCTGGGAGCAGAGGAGGAGAGAGAGTGCTGTGCCCTGACTCATTTCAATTTTATGCTTTAATGAGCCGCAACCGTCAAAGAGAGAGTGAGGCGGGAGGGGAAGGAGGGAGGAGGGGGGTGTTGGTTCTGTTTTAAATTGTTGGGTTTGTGGTTTTCTCTCTGGATCTCCGTACGCTCTGAGATAACTTGCCCCTGAGCCTTTAGTATGGTCAGAGTTAGTGGCTGGAATAGTTTCAGCCGCTGTGACTCCTCAGTGATCCCGTCCTAAGCCTGGTCACTGACAGCACATGGGTAGGAGGAGGGAAGAGAGAGAGAGAGAGAGAGATGTTTCCAATTCCAGTCTGTTTGGCTTACGTATATGCATGGTTGTATTATAGTAGAGCAGTCACAGTTCTGAAGATTGGGGTAAGGTAAAGTTGTTTCCTTGCTCTCACATGTTTCTACTCATGTTAGACATTCTATTAGTTTATTCTATTAATCGAGTTAGTCTAGGGAACAGCGTCGTCTTACACAAGTTCATAAAAAAGAACAATGAAAAACTTTCAGGTGCGGATTCTCAGACCTAGATTAAGCCATCTCCTTGACAAAAAAATCATCCCAAATGGAGAAGCTTAGTCCAGGAGATGACTGGGATTAATATGGGTCAGGGAAACTCGACACACATAGTTTGATGATTTTATATTTCCATTGAGGAGGGGGAAAGAACCCCTAATAGAGTTAGGAGACACCCATCCTCCACCCAGAAGGAGTCAAGGTTACCATGATCTGTAGTAGGCCTCTCCTACACAGCTCTCTGTTGTCGTGGTGTAATGGGAACATAACCAAAACAGAATGTGTAGAGATGGGACCATTTCTCCTGTCATCGTAGACCCTGGCCTGGGCCGGTTGGAAGGACAGGAGCAGACCAGGTGGTCAGAGGATTAACTCATGACATTAACTGTCATTATACTGTCTAATTATCTGCATGGCTGGAACCAGTTCAATATGGGCACCACACACATACGCATGCCTGCACGCACACACACACACATACACACACACACACACATATACTGGAACCAGATTAAGATGGCCGCCCTCTCTCTGTGACACACCTGATAGATCTTGACAGCTTCCTGTTTCTATCCCATCGGCCGACCATGGGGTTCCTCGGTTCCTGATTGGTGGGGCGGTGGGGGAGGGGTGGAGCCAGGGTCAATGTGTGTCTCACACACCACAAGAAAGCCCAGAAGACCAAACGGCAAATAGTGTGTGTGTGTGTGTGTGTGTGTGTGTGTGGGTGGGTGGATGTTATCAAAGTCTCAAAAGAGGGACTGAGTCACACACACACGCACAAACACAGACACATGCAGTTCTAATCGCTCCTTTAATGGTTCCCAGCAGTCTGAGGTTGGGGTTCTTTGGTGTTTTGTTTCTGCCTTTCATGGGAATAGATCCACACACACACACACAGATGACTGGGTGGACAGGGTGGGTGGGTGTGTATAAGTAAGTAAAGTTCTTGGCAAGGAGCAGTGCTTGGCCTCCGACGGAGAGGGAGGAATGACTGGTGAAAGATGAAGCTAGCAGAGAAGTGAAGCTAGCAGTGAAAGCTGAAGCTAGCAGAGTTGTGAAGCTTGCAGTGAAAGTTGAAGCTAGCAGAGTGTTGGAGTTATCAGTGAAAGTTGAAGCTAGCAGAGTGTTGAAGCTAGCAGTGAAAGTTGAAGCTAGCAGAGAAGTGAAGCTAGCAGTATAAGTTGAAGCTAGCAGAGTTGTGCTGGACTAGAGAGCACAGGGACCTTTTCCAGGGTGTGACTGCACTCGGAGAGGGAGCTGCGTCCCAAATAGCACCCTGCATCCCAGCTAAATTCACTAATTTTGACCAGGGCCCATAAGGCCCTCTCCACTCCCTAGGCTCTCTCTTCATCCTGTAGTCTGTATCATCTCCTCTCCTCCATCCCAGGATCCCTCTTTAACCCCTCTCCTCTCCTCCACGCCAGGCTCCCTCTCTAACCCCTCTCCTCTCCTTCTCCAGGTTCTCTCTCTATCCTGAAGCCCATCGACCGGGAGGAGCAGGACCTGTTCAACCTGACCATCGTAGCCCAGGACCACGGGGTACCAGCGCTCTCGTCCAGCCAGCTGCTGTCTGTCCAGGTCATCGATGTGAATGACGAGGTGCCCTGGTTCCAGGAGAACCAGTACCAAGCCCAGATTACAGAGAACCAGCCTGCAGGAACCACTGTTCTGGTGGTGTTGGCCTCCGACCTGGACCAAGGTGAGAGATGCTAGGCTTGAGCTCAGTGGGCTAACACATGAGATCCAGTCATTACATACATAGTACAGCACTGACAAGCACATAAGACTGCATTACCCTCATCATATAATATATGTTATGGTGGCTTTCTTTATGACATAGTAATATAGAAAGTACACATGATGACACCCAGTTCTTCTACATATTTTCTTTAACAAAATAGAACTCAGTGTCAGCCAGCAGAGCCTCTTGTTCTAAGTGTTGATCCTCCATGTGTTCAACGCATGTTTACATCATCAGAACCGCCAGTAACAGTTGGTTTTAATTGAAGACCATGCTGGCGGATGGTGAGTGTGTGTGTGTCCGTGTGTGTGTCTGTGAGTATGTGTGTGTGTTCACATTCCCCTGGAGTTAGTCAAGAGCACATAAACCAGAAGGATTATAAAGTTTCTCTCCAGGGTGATTAGTGGGGTAAGGTGATGGTGCCAGAGTCTTTCTCTGTTAGCACGCTATCACACAAATAACACAACACACACACACACACAATCTCCCAGCCTCCGCCCGCCCCGTGCAGCCCAGCCACCCGCTTACACAGCAAAACCAACTACAAACAAATAAAAACAGGAATGCTGCTGTGTTTGCTCTTTTAGGTGAGAAAAATATATATATATATATTTTTTCGAAAACACTTATTTGCAAATGTTTTCAGTGCCCGGGGGTAGAGAGGATTCAAAGTATAACATGACTGAATGGAATAGGACTCTGCCGGTGATGTCCATTTGACTTGCACAGCCGGCTCCAATCCTTCTCCCTACCACATAACCTTGAACCCTAACCCTTTGATGTTTGCAAACTGTATCTGTAAGATGGAAGCAATATGGTGGAAGCTCCACCACTACTACGGTGTTTATACCTATACAGACCCTTCAGATCTTCAGAACATTGAAGGGTAAGGGCCAAGGGGATGTATTGGAAGCTGCTGACAGATAGTATTAGGGTTAGACTTCATATGCTCCTTCTCTCTCTTTCTCTTTCTTTCTGTCTCTCTTTCTTTCTCTCCAGGTACCAACGGCCAGGTGACATATGGAGGCATCGCTGAGGAGGGTTTCAGCATCCACCCAGCTACAGGTGTTATAACCACCACTAAAGCCCTGGACAGAGAGGCACAGGAACAATACACACTGACAGGTAACTGGCTCTGACCATAACATCTAACCCCGATCCTTAACCGGTAACCCCTCAGGCTAACTCCTGGCCCTAACCCTGATCCTTAATCCTAATCCTAACCACTAAAGCCCTGGACAGAGAGGCCTAAAAACTGTACACTCTGACAGGTAACTGGCCCTTTATATGTGTAACCCTTTTTGGTTCAAGGAAGAACCCTTTTTGGGTTTCATGTAGAACCCTCTGTAGAAAGGGTTCTACGTGGAACCCAAAAGGGTTCTACCTGGAACCAAAAAGGGTTCTTCCTGGAACCAAAAAGTGTTCTTCCTGGAATCAAAAAGGGTTATTCAAAGCCCTGCCACACTACTTTACAACAGAGGTACGATAGCCCTGCCACACTGCTTTACAATGGAGGTGCGATAGCCCTGCCACACTGCTTTACAATGGAGGTACAATAGCCCTGCCACACTGCTTTACAATGGAGGTATGATAGCCCTGCCACACTGCTTTACAATGGAGGTGCGATAGCCCTGCCACACTGCTTTACAATGGAGGTGCGATAGCCCTGCCACACTGCTTTACAATGGAGGTGCGATAGCCCTGCCACACTGCTTTACAATGGAGGTACGATAGCCCTGCCACACTGCTTTACAATGGAGGTGCGATAGCCCTGCCACACTGCTTTACAATGGAGGTACGATAGTCCTGCCACACTGCTTTACAACGGAGGTACGATAGCCCTGCCACACTGCTTTACAATGGAGGTGCGATAGCCCTGCCACACTGCTTTACAACGGAGGTACGATAGCCCTGCCACACTGCTTTACAATGGAGGTGCGATAGCCCTGCCACACTGCTTTACAACGGAGGTACGATAGCCCTGCCATACTGCTTTACAATGGAGGTGCGATAGCCCTGCCACACTGCTTTACAACGGAGGTACGATAGCCCTGCCACACTGCTTTACAATGGAGGTGCGATAGCCCTGCCACACTGCTTTACAATGGAGGTGCGATAGCCCTGCCACACTGCTTTACAATGGAGGTGCGATAGCCCTGCCACACTGCTTTACAATGGAGGTGCGATAGCCCTGCCCCACTGCTTTACAATGGAGGTGCGATAGCCCTGCCACACTGCTTTACAATGGAGGTGCGATAGCCCTGCCACACTGCTTTACAATGGAGGTGCGATAGCCCTGCCACACTGCTTTACAACGGAGGCACGATAGCCCTGCCACACTGCTTTACAATGGAAGTACAATAGCCCTGCTACACTGCTTTACAATGGAGGTAAATGAACAAGCCAACATTCCAAACTGGCCATGTTTTTATAGTTCTGTTTTTATTGCATACATGAGTGGTGCGATGGTAATGTTGGTGTTATTTTCTCTCCAGCTCTCTCTGTTTGTCTTAAATCTCTCTAAGAAACACAATATGATTTAGTTAATAAATACATAACAAACTCTTTTAGACTGCTGAAGCATTGTTTAATTCCTAATCTTCCCTTTTGTCCAGTGTATGCCCGAGACGGTGGCGTGCCTCCTAACTTTGCCCGGGCGTCAGTGAAGATCCGGGTGTTGGATGAGAATGACAACGCCCCAGCGTTCAGTAGACTGTACTACAGCCTGGAGGTGCCTGAGAACATGGAGCCTGTTGAGCTTTTCACCCTCAGAGCTACTGACCTCGACACTGGGGACAGCGGAGAGATGACCTACAAGATCACTGGTAAGAGCCAACTACTTGTAGTAGTCCAATTTAATTAATAATTGACAGATTGATTGATTGATCCATAGATCAATCGATCTATAGATCCATTGATCGTAATGTTGTTAGATTTACCTTTCAAATTCTGTATCTCTTTCGCTCCACCTCCTCTCTTCCTCTTTCCTCCTCTGTTTCTCCCACTTTCTCCCTCCCTCTTCTAGAGGGCGACCCATCAGGTGACTTCCGTGTGGACAGGAAGTCAGGTGTTCTCTACACCTCCAGACCACTGGACAGGGAACGTAGGGCCAGGTATAGTCTGACAGTGACAGCCCTTGACGGGGGCTCTCCAGCCCTGAGCAGCACGGCCACAATAGAGGTCACTCTCCTGGACATCAACGACCACAGCCCCCAGTTCACCAGCCCCAGCTACACCGCTGACCTCTCTGAGGATGTTCCTATTGGCTCCCTGGTGCTGGAGCTCTCTGCTACTGACCTGGACGAAGGGTCTAACAGCCAGGTACACAGACTGAACTCATAGGTTATGTCCCAAATGACACCCTAGTCCCTACATAGTGTACTACTTTTGACTAGAGCCCTATGCCTCCTGAGCCACCTTAAGGTTTGCCAAATGTAGCATAACACTTTTGCCACCCTTTATGAAATTTTGCTAACAAATGGAAGCCATCTATCTAGACCTTCAAAGGGTTAATGAAGTCTTCATTAAGCCTTAAACGTTATGTTACGTTTTGTAATCTAATCTAATCTACTGTAATCTGTTCTAATCCCAGGTGCAGTACTTCCTGTCGCGCGGCTCCCAGGGCATGTTCATCATTGACCAGCACACAGGACATGTCATCACCGCCGCTCCGCTCGACCGGGAACGAACCGCGTCGTACACTTTCGATGTCTGCGCCACAGACTCGTCCCCCACCAGCCCTCGCAACTCCACCGCCACGGTCACTGTGTATGTACAGGACGTGAACGACAACGCTCCATTCTTCATCCAGGACCCCCTGGTCATCAACATCTCAGCCTCCAGGTAGGTAGCCTAGAGGTTAGCGAAGTAGGACAACAGCAGGAAGTTTGCCGGTTCTAATCCCATGTCCGGCAGGGAAGAATCTGGTTTGGAGTGTACTGTTTTGTCTTCTTTGTTGCGAATTAAATAAAACATTTATAAAAAGGGTTGCTGGTGTGCCATCACCTGCTGCTGTGTGTCTTAGATGCCATCACCTACTGTTGTGCCCTTGAGCAAGGCACGTAACCCCTAAACTGCTCAACGGGCATCGTAGTATGGCTGCCCTCTGCTCCAACCGACCTCTGTATGTGTCTTTCAGAGGGGTTAGAATAAAAGCAAAAGACAAGTTTTAGTTGGACATCCATGTTCTTCTTCTTCTTCTCCAGTGTCTCCTCCCACCGCGTCCTGGCCACCATGCGGGCGGAGGACCGTGATTTTGGGGCCAACGGCTCAGTGTTCTACCGCTTCGCCAGCCCTGTCCGGGGCTTCACCATCAACTCTCTGACCGGGGACATCCAGGTGTTGTTACATTATTAATCAGGGTATTTATGTGTCAAATAACGCCCGTAAGGGATGGCTTGCTTAGGGCGACTTAAGACGAAAATACTTTTCATTCATTCATTCATTCATTCATTCATTCATTCATTCATTCATTCATTTATCCCAGGCTACAGAGAAGCTGCAGGGACTGACCCAGGGCCAGAGGACTCTGATTGTAGAGGCTATGGACCAGGGCAGCCCAGCCCAGTCCTCTCTAGGGGTGGTGGTCATCTACATCAGAGAACAGACCTACAGGGGGATCCACTTCTCACACCACGCTAGAGACGTCAGTCTGCAGGAGAACGCCGCCAAAGGTAGGAACAGGGGATTTTTCTTTGATTCAAAGAGTGTGATATTAAGGTATATATGTTTTGTTGTGAGTCTGAGGTGTGTGACAGAGTGGCGCCGGAGAAGATGGCTGCCGTTTTACAGCCCTCTAACCAATTGTACTATTATGTGTGTTTTTTCACGTTATTTGTCATTTATTCTGTACATAATGTTTCTACCACCGTCTCTTATGACCAAAAAGAGCTTCTGGATATCAGGACAGCGATTACTCACCTCGTATTGGACAAAGATTTTTTCTTCAATGAGTCAGTCGGACGCGAAGGATATTCTACATGAGAAAGAGACGGACATATCGTGGACGTAGGTTGGGTGCCTTGTAAGGATCCGACGGCGAGCGAGTAAACTGTCTCTTCCATCAATCCTATTAGCCAATGTTTAATCATTTGAAAATAAATTGGACGACCTAAGATTAAGGTTATCCTACCAACGGGACATTAAAAACGGTTTATTTTATTTTATTTCACCTTTATTTAACCAGGTAAGCCAGTTGAGAACAGGTTCTCATTTACAACTGCGACCTGTAATATCTTATGTTTCACCGAGTCGTGGCTGAATGATGACATGGATAACATAAAGCTGGCGGGATATACGCTACATCGGCAGGATATAACGGCTGACTCCGGTAAGACAAGGGGTGGCGGTCTGTGTATATTTGTAAACAACGGCTGGTGCATAAAATCTAATACTAAGGAAGTCTCTAGGTTTTGCTCGGCTGAGGTAGAGTATCTCATGATAAGCTGTAGACCACACTATTTACCAAGAGAGTTTACATGTATATTTTTCGTAGCTGTCTATTTACCACCACAAACCGATGCTGGCACTAGATTGCACTCAATGAGCTGTATAAGGCCATAAGTAAACAGGAAAACGCTCATCCAGAGGCAGCGCTCCTAGTGGCCGGGGACTTTAACGCAGGGAAACTTAAATCTGTTCTACCTAATTTCTACCAGCATATGTGCAACCCTCCATTTGGCAAATCTGACCATAACCCTATCCTCCTGATTCCTGCTTATAAGCAAACACTAAAGCAGGAAGCACCAGTGACTCGGTTAATAAGGAAGTGGTCAGATAATAATAATAATAATAATAATAATAGATGACGCAGATGCTAAGCTACATGACTGTTTTGCTAGCACAGACTGGAATATGTTCTGGGATTCTTCCGATAGCATTGAGGAGTACACCACATCAGACATTGGCTTCATCAATAAGTGCATCGATGACGTCGTCCCCACAGTGACCGTACATACATACCCCAACCAGAAGCCATGGATTACAGGCAACATCCGCATTGAGCTAAAGGGTAGAGCTGCCACTTTCAAGGAGCGGGACGCTTATAAGAAATCCCCCTATGCCCTCAGACGAACCATCAAACAGGCAAAGAGTCAATACAGGACTAAGATTGAATCGTACTACACCGGCTCCGACGCTCATCAGATGTGGCAGGGCTTGAAAACTATTACAGACTACAAAGGGAAGCACAGCCGCGAGCTGCCCAGTGACACGAGCCTACCAGACGAGCTTCTATGCTCGCTTCGAGGCAAGCAACACTGAAGCATGCATGAGTGCATCAACTGTTCCGGATGACTATGTGATCACGCTCTCCGTAGCCGATGTGAGTAAGACTTTTAAGCAGGTCAACATTCACAAGGCCGCAGGGCCAGACGGATTACCAGGACGTGTACTCCGAGCATGCGCTGACCAACTGGCAAGTGTCTTCACTGACATTTTCAACATGTCCCTGACTGAGTCTGTAATACCAACATGTTTCAAGCAGACCACCATAGTCCCTGTGCCCAAGAACACTAAGAAACCTGCCTAAATGACTACCGACCCGTAGCACTCACATCTGTAGCCATGAAGTGCTTTGAAAGGCTGGTCATGGCTCACATCAACACCATTATCCCAGAAACCCTAGACCCACTCCAATTTGCATACCACCCCAACAGATCCACAGATGATGCAATCTCTATTGCACTCCACACTGCCCTTTCCCACCTGGACAAGAGGAACACGTACGTGAGAATACTATTCATTGACTACAGCTCAGCGTTCAACACCATAGTGCCCTCAAAGCTCATCACTAAGCTAAGGACCCTTGGACTAAACACCTCCCTCTGCAACTGGATCCTGGACTTCCTGATGGGCCGCCCCCAGGTGGTAAGGGTAGGTAACAACACATCAGCCAGGCTGATCCTCAACACGGGGGCCCCTCAGGGGTGCGTGCTCAGTCCCCTCCTGTACTCCCTGTTCACCCATGACTGCATGACCAGGCACGACTCCAACACAATCATTAAGTTTGCAGACGACACAACAGTGGTAGGCCTGATCACCGACAATGATGAGACAGCCTATAGGGAGGAGGTCAGAGACCTGGCCGTGTGGTGCCAGGATAACAACCTCTCCCTCAGCGTGATCAAGACAAAGGAGATGATTGTGGACTACAGGGAAAAAAAGAGGGCTGAGCACGCCCCCATTCTCATCGACGGGGCTGTAGTGGAACAGGTTGAGAGCTTCAAGTTCCTTGGTGTCCACATCACCAACAAACTATCATGGTCCAAACACACCAAGACAGTCGTGAAGAGGGCACGACAAAGCCTATTCCCCCTCAGTAGACTGAAAAGATGTGGCATGGGTCCTCAGATCCTCAAAAAGTTATACAGCTGCACCATCGAGAGCATCCTGACTGGTTGCATCACCGCCTGGTATGGCAACTGCTCGACCTCCGACCGCAAGGCACTACAGAGGGTAGTGCGTACGGCCCAGTACATCACTGGGGCCAAGCTTCCTGCCATCCAGGACCTTTATACCAGGCGGTGTCAGAGGAAGGCCCTAAAAATGGTCAAAGACTCCAGCCACCCTAGTCATAGACTGTTCTCTCTGCTACCGCACGGCAAGCGGTACCGGAGCGCCAAGTCTAGGTCCAAAAGGCTTCTTAACATCTTCTACCCCCAAGCCATAAGACTCCTTTAATTATTAGCTATTTTTATTTTTTACTTAAAACTGCATTGTTGGTTAAGGGCTTGTAAGAAAGCATTTCACTGTAAGGTCTACACCTGTTGTATTCTGCGCATGTGGAAAATAAAATGTGATTTGACTTGTATAATGTAAGTAATCAATGTGAGACTGAGGTGTGTATAATGTAAGTAATCAATGTGAGACTGAGGTGTGTATAATGTAAGTAATCAGTGTGAGACTGAGGTGTGTATAATGTAAGTAATCAGTGTGAGACTGAGGTGTGTATAATGTAAGTAATCAGTGTGAGACTGAGGTGTGTATAATGTAAGTAATCAGTGTGAGACTGAGGTGTGTATAATGTAAGTAATCAGTGTGAGACTGAGGTGTGTATAATGTAAGTAATCAGTGTGAGACTGAGGTGTGTATAATGTAAGTAATCAGTGTGAGACTGAGGTGTGTATAATGTAAGTAATCAGTGTGAGACTGAGGTGTGTATAATGTAAGTAATCAGTGTGAGACTGAGGTGTGTATAATGTAAGTAATCAGTGTGAGACTGAGGTGTGTATAATGTAAGTAATCAGTGTGAGACTGAGGTGTGTGTGTTTAGAACACAGTGTGATAGTGAGGTGTGGTTTGTCCTCCTCCAGGTACCGCTGTGGTGCAGACTCAGGCCCAGTACCCTGATGGATCCCGTAGTGGGATCAGTTACAGCATCTTCAGTGGCAACACGCTACACTCCTTTGGAATCAGCTCCTCCACTGGTAAGCCACTGGGGTGGGGAATTATATAAAACCCATGTTGACAATATTTTCGATTCACTGTATGAAAAAGGTGTGTAAAAAACCTTTACATGTGTTTACACTCTACATCCCTGATGCATATCATGAATATCCATTGCCCAATTGGTTCTCAGCCCCTTGTTATTGTTCTAACCAGGTGAGATCTGTCCTTGATATTGTTCTAACCAGGTGAGATCTGTCCTTGTTATTGTTTTAACCAGGTGAGATCTGTCCTTATTGTTCTAACCAGGTGATATCTGGGTACAGAGCTCCATGGGGCTGGACTATGAGGAGACCCCTAGACTCCGCCTAGTGGTGAAGGCTGAAACGGCATCCTCCAGTTCCTTCATGGCGGTCAACCTGATCCTGCAGGACGTCAATGACAACCTGCCGCGCTTCCAGCTGCAGAACTATGTAGCCTACATACGAGAGGCACAGGGATATCATTTCCCTATCATACAGGTAGGTACACTAACAAGCGTGCACACACTGATGCACGCTGCACGCACACACACACAAACACACACACACACTTATATTATGCTTGGCTATAGGTGGTGTGAGGTTGTGGGCTAGAAAACGCTCTAAGTTCAGACGGTAGAGATCTGGATAGTTTCAGTGCTGCTGCGGTAGTTCTGAGAGGTGACTGTCTGTTCCTATGCCTCTTCTACAGTGTGTTTCCAACATCCCTGTTGAGTATATAGACTCAGCTGTATGACGCCACGGCCATTTAGAACCTTTTTATAAACTCTCGTTCCACTGCTCCAACAGTTCCAAGTCCAATATCCATCACCAGGTCCTGTTACTGTTCCACAGCTGTTATAAATCTGTTCTTTGTTTTGATGTATTTCTTCTCTGACATCTGACCTCTGGTCACGTGACTTCCTGTCTGTCCCCAGGTGTTGGCAGATTAATATAATTTTTAATATATTTTTGTATCGCTTTCAAAAACAAAACAACATTCAAAACAATGAACAGCAGGGGAAGGGTGAACAACAGCCAATGACAGCTAAATCAGTTTCCTACACAGTAAAACAGATTGGAAAAGGCTAACCATAAACACAAGTACACTTTGCTTTTAAGACTAAAGAAAACCAGTGATATCAGAAGACAATACTTTTTTTGGTTTAGATTATCTTTCTGACCTCTGACCTCAGTCATGTGACTTCCTGTGCAGGTGGTGGCTGATGACCTGGACCAGGGCCAGAATGGTCAGGTGACCTACAGCCTGAGGTCGTCGTCTCTCAGCGGCCTGTTCAAGATCGACCCGCTGACCGGAAGCATCACCACCGCCGCAATCATGGACCGAGAGATCTGGACACAAACCAAGTGAGGGGCAGGGCCTTGGGATGTGTGTGTGTGTTTGTTCACAATCTGCCTGCCATGTGGTTTGCCTCAGTGGGCTAACCTTTGTTTTCAGTCTATAAATACTCTCCCTGTTACTGTACTCTCTCTCTCTTTGCATTGGAAACTAAATATCTGTCATGCTCTGGGCTACAACAGGTTCTGATGTAAGACAGCAGGAGATGAAAGGTTATGAAACCTGAAACATAAAAGATAAGAACTGAACTCCAACTGACAGTTAATTTTTTTGTTTCCATGGCACCAGGCTGGTTGTTACGGCGACGGACCGGGGCACACCACGATTGGCCGGCTCGGCGACTCTCACGGTGATCATTGTGGACCTCAACGACAATAGTCCTACAATCCCTCTGCCGCGCGAGATCAGAGTGCCAGAGAGTAAGTCAATGATCCGCAGGTCTCAACTTATTTTAATTCATTTTAAATACTTTAGCTGGGCTTTGCAAAAGTGCAAACCCCGCCCATCTGGCACTTCAGGTAGGCTAAAGCAAACACAAAGTATTTGTATGGCTTGAAGTAGTATTTGAACCCAAGTGTGCTTAACTGACACCCTATTCACTATGTAGTGCACTACTTTTGACCAGGGGGTGTATGTATCAAGTGTCTCATACATTTGAGATGCAGTCAATTTAACAGTGAACCTTTAGTCCAGTGATCTTATCACTGATCCTCACTCCTTCTCTCTCTGGCAGCACTCAGCAGCTCTCATTGAAAAAACGGACCCTTTTATGAGTCGTTCTGAAGCCAAGTTCCCCTCTGTTCATATCCTGTTGTAGATATGATGTCTACAGTTTCCTGTATAAAATATCAAATTCAGAAAAAATAAATAAATCAGAAGTCTGCAATATATTCTTAAAAAGCAACATGATGTAATAGGATATGTTATGAGATGGGAGCTGCTTCTATGGCTATAGTGTTGTTCCCAAACCCTGTTATCTCTCTCACTCTCAATCTCTCTCCCCCTGTACTATCTCTCTCTTCCTCTCCTCTCCCCTCCCACATCTCCCTCCAGACACTCTGATTGGCTCGGTAATAACCCAGGTGACAGGAAACGACGTGGACTCAGGCCCCGCCCTGTCCTACACCCTCCACATGGACCCGTCCTCCCAGGGCGTGTTTGGGATCCACCGCTACGGGGGCGGGGTGTCTCTGACCGCCCCTCTGGACTACGAGGGGAGGACCTGGTACACACTGACTGTCAGGGCTACTGACTCCAAACACCAGACTGAAGCTAACCTCACCATACTGGTGGAGGATGTCAATGATAACGCTCCTACGTTCACACAGGATCTTTACCAGGTAGTCAATCCTCTAACTGGCCTCCACTAGCCTTGGAAAATCTGTTTTTGTGTTGGCAGGATGCGATGATGCGATAAGAGACGATGAGAACTTGATCAGATTTAGCTGCATTTTTCTATGTACATGCAGATCAATAATGATGCCATGTGTGTGTATGTACCTGTAGCTCAGTTGGTAGAGCATGGCGCTTGCAACGCCAGGGTTGTGGGTTCGTTTCCCACGGGGGGCCAGTATGAAAATGTATGCACTCACTAACTGTAAGTCGCTCTGGATAAGAGCGTCTGCTAAATGACTAAAAATATAAATGTAAATATTTTCCTCATTTAGTTTACTAACCCAGATACCTGGTACCATTAACCATTAACCTGCCTGTCCAACATGCCTCAATTATTCTGAATACATTTCTGAATACACCCGGTCATGTGTGTATTTGTGTTTCCCAGGTGACTCTGGCAGAGCACTCCCCAGCTGGCAGTGCAGTTGTCACTGTGACAGCCACAGACCGAGACTCTGGAGAGAACGGCCGTGTCACCTACAGAGTGATGTCATCAACCTGGGACATCTTCTACATCGACCCCAGCAATGGTACCCTGTTCATCACCCAGCAGGCAGAGTTTAACTCTGAGAACCCTTCTATCCTTGTGGTAATAGAGTCCAGAGACATGGGAACACCAGCCCTCTCCTCCATCGCTCATGTACAGATCCAGGTGACTGACGTCAACGACAACGCGCCCGTCTTCCAACAATCAGAGTACAGAGCCACGGTGTCGGAGGACGGCGTTCCGGGTGCAACCATCCTGACCCTGGAGGCTGCCGACGGCGACACGTCACGCGACAACTGCGGCTTCGACTTCACCATAGCCAGCGGAAACACAGGCAATGCCTTCCAGATTGAGAGCAGCGTGCGCTTCCTGGAGGGACGGGGCTTCCAGACAGTAGGCAGCCTGGTATTGACCGGTGAGGGGCTGGACTTCGAGGCGGTGTCCAGTTACAACCTGACCGTGGTCGTGTCAGACCGCGGCGTGCCACAGAGGAGCTCGGCTGTCTCTGCGCTGATCAGTGTGACGGATACTAACGACAACCCTCCAGCGTTCAGCAGGGCAGAGTACAGGTAATTTGGTACTTGTTTGTTATATGTCCTTAATTCCTCTATTACATGTGTTTGCACTGGGGAACCAATTGTCATGTTTTTTGTAAAAGTGACTAATAAACCCCCCTTGAACCCTGCAGTGTGGTGCTGAGTGAAGGAGCAGCCAAAGGGACTGAGGTCCTTAGCCTGTCTGCAATTGACCCAGACTCCTCGGCCGTAGGGAAGGTGCAGTACCTGATCAGCTCTGGGGATGAGACTGGCATGTTCCAGGTAGACCGCTGGACCGGAGCCCTGAGGCTGCGGAGACCACTGGACAGCGAGAGACAGGTAGCATGGCACTTCCTGGCTTGGGATATGCCCCAAATGGCACCCTATTTCCTATATAGTGCCCTACCTTTTAAAGAGCCCTATGCGCACTGTTCAAAAGTAGTGCACTATATAGGAAATAGTTTGACACAGAAATAGACGAAGACTTGGATTGGTCATTGGTTATCCACCTGTTTGTATATTCTGCTGCTGACAATTCATTTTCCTACTGCGATAAAGAAAGTATTAATCTCGCTCTCCATCTCTCTCTCTCTGTCCCCCTCTTTCCCTCTCTCTCTCTCTCTCTCTCTCTCTCTCTACATCCCACCCCCCTCTCTCTGCTCTCTTTCTCTCTCTCTCCCCCCTCCCACTCTCCCTCCTACTAGGCATCCCATGTGATCATTGTGCAGGCGTCAGATGGACAGGGTCACTATGCGCTGGCTCCAGTCACTGTGGAGGTGAAGGACATTAATGACAACAGACCTTACTTCCCTCTGCCCGTCCTCACCACCAGTGTCAGAGAGAACCAGCCTCACAACACCCTTGTCACCATGCTGCACGCCATCGACCAGGACACGGGAGTCTTCGGACAGCTGAGGTACTACATGTTGGACAAGACTGGAGAGGGGAAAGATGCCTTCCTGGTCAACCAGACGTCAGGCGAGGTCCGGACACGCTCCACCTTCGACTTTGAGAAGGTCAACTTGTTCAACTTTGTAGCTCTGGCCATGGATGCAGGGAACTACTCTGCCACGGTGACCGTCCAGGTGTACGTGACAGGGGAGGATGAGTACGACCCTGTGTTCTCCGACTTAGAGTTGTCCTTCCTGGTTCCTGAGGGGGCGAAGAAGGGCCAGAGCATCGGTCAGGTGACAGCCAGAGACGAGGACGAGGGAGTGGACGGGATTGTTCTGTACTCCCTAGCTGACCCCTCGCCCTACTTTCAGGTCAATGCATCGACGGGCGTGGTCTCCCTGAAGATGGACAGCCACGTCCGACACCTGAGCAGGTCCAAGAGGGAGGTCCGTGTGATGACCCTTGACCTGACAGCCCACAGCCCTCTGGAGACGTCCCGAGTGGCCACCGCCCGCCTCACCATTGACGTGACACACACATCCTTCGGCCTGGCGTCGGACATGAACCTGCTGCTGGTCAGCGTGATCGCTGTGTCCCTGGGAGCCATCCTCATCCTCATCTTCATCGCCCTGGCTCTGTTCTGTGTGAGACTGAGACGTCAGAGGAAGGAGCAGCAAAGTCGCTGCAGACCTCCAGCCACTCCCGGCCACGGCACCATGCTGCACAAACTAGAGGAGACTAAAGTCACCGGCACCGACCGAAACGACCGCATCTACCACCAGGCCTTACCAGGGTACGCTTCCGATCAAACAGGGAGTGGTGGGGGAGGGCCATACCCCCGCGGGGGCTCACTGGACCCATCCCACTCCAGCGGGCGTGGCTCAGCGGAGGCGGCGGAGGACGATGAGATCCGGATGATCAACGAGTACCCCCGTGTCTCCTCCATCTCTTCATCCATGCAGGAACACATCTCAGCCCGCGGGCCAGACTCTGGTATCCAGCAGGATGCTGACCAGCTGTCTGATGTCTCCTGTGAGCCCAACATGGACACCAACCAGTGGTTCAAGGCCAAGAAGCTGGCCAGTCTCAGTGGGACTCTGCTGGCTGGCCAGGTGCCTGTCTACAGGGAGGATGGAGGAGGTTATCTGGGGGTAGGGAGGGGGCTGAACATCTCCCACCCTAAAGACTATGCCTTCCCAGTGGATGGTAAACCCGCTGTGGACGGATCCCTCACAGCCATAGTGGCCAGTGACGAGGAGCTGAGGGGCAGTTATAACTGGGACTACCTGCTGAACTGGTGCCCACAGTTCCAGCCACTAGCAAACGTCTTCACGGAGATAGCGAGGTTAAAGGATGAGACGGCCCCTCCTAACCCTCGGAGACCGCTCCAGCACAAAGCCAAGGCGGACCCCAAACCCCCTCGCATTGACCCCCCGCCGCTAATCACCTCCGTAGCCCACCCTGGGGCGAAGACAGTCCCGGTCAAGCCTGCTCCCGTCAAGCCCTCTGTGGGGAGGTCCTCCTTTCCCCACCTGGCCTCCCTACGGAGGTCCCCCATCAGTCACGAGGGCTCCCCCTCCTCAGTAGCCATGTCCCCCAGCTTCTCCCCCTCCCTGTCGCCCCTGGCCGCTCGCTCCCCAGCCATCACACCCTTTGGCGTCACCCAGGGCCCCTCAGCCTCCATGATCAGCACCACTGAACACAGCATGGAGCACATTGAAGAGGCCGAGATGAGGATATAGACTCTATCGACTCACAGATGAGGATATAGACTCTATCGACTCACAGGTGTGGATATAGACTCTATCGACTCACAGGTGAGGATGTAGACTCTATCGACTCACAGATGAGGATATAGACTCTATCGACTCACAGATGAGGATATAGACTATCGACTCACAGGTGTGGATATAGACTCTATCGACTCACAGGTGAGGATGTAGACTCTATCGACTCACAGGTGAGAATATAGACTCTATCGACTCACAGGTGAGGATGTAGACTCTATCGACTCACAGGTGAGAATATAGACTCTATCGACTCACAGGTGAGGATGTAGACTCTATCGACTCACAGGTGAGGATGTAGACTATCGACTCACAGGTGAGGATGTAGACTCTATCGACTCACAGGTGAGGATGTAGACTCTATCGACTCACAGGTGAGAATATAGACTCTATCGACTCACAGATGAGGATATAGACTCTATCGACTCACAGGTGAGGATATAGACTCTCTCGACTCACAGGTGAGGATGTAGACTCTATCGACTCACAGGTGAGGATGTAGACTCTATCGACTCACAGATGAGGATGTAGACTCTATCGACTCACAGATGAGGATGTAGACTCTATCGACTCACAGATGTAGACTGTCGACTCACAGATGAGTGTGTAGACTCTATCGACTCACAGATGAGCATATAGACTATCGACACACATATGAGGTAATAGACTCTATTGACTCCCAGATGAGGATATAGACTCTTTAGAATGAGATGAGGATATAGACTCTGTAGACTCTGAGGTACTGGAGATTGGAAGACTGATACTGAGTTATTGTACCTCAAAAGACAGAAGTGTTGTCTCAATTGACACTCTAGTTAGGTTGCAGGGTGGTACCCCTCCTGATGTTAAATGGTCACAGTATCTGGTGTCAATAGACTGGATCGTACAGTGTACCTTCCCTTCTGGCCAGAACACTGAGAGTGTGGTTAGCACTGTAGTTAAATAATGAAGGAACTCTCAAATGGACTCTCAAAGGTGGTAGATGCATCGTAAACTAATGGGACTCTCAAACTGAACTAGAATCAAAACTGAGGCCAAAATGAATGTTGCCTGTTCCTGAAGACGTCCTCTTCCCTCAATCCAATCAGGGTCAAGAGAACTAAACTACCCAGGATTTGCACATTCTAACGGGGAGCCATGATGTCAATATTTTGTAGAAGATACCTTTTTCTGTCTATATTTTTATACTGACTTTGGTTTCTGACTAGAAATGGCACAAATTCTGTGCCAGAGGGCTGTTATAGCCTCAGAATATATTTCCATATGTGTATATTTGTAGCTATGTAACAGTATGTTTGAACTGTATGTTGGTTCTATCTTATGTACTTAACCATTAATGTGTTTTTGGAACAAAACAAAGCTCTTTATTTCTATTAGTGTGATTGATTGGGGGGATATGCTGTAATTTCTTGTAAATATTTATTTCAGAGGAGCGAAAAAAGAGCTTGCCTTGCTGGAAGAACATGATACCAGTATGAATACGGTGTTTGGTCAAAAGCTTTCAAAAATAATCTGGTAAAGTGTTGGATCCCTCATACTAATTCAGTGTGCCATATGGGTATGTCCCAAATGGCACCTATTCCCTATATAGTGCCCTACCTGGTCAAAAGTAGTGCACTATAAAGGGAATAGGGTTCCACTTGGGATGCAGCCATAGTCTTTTGAGTCTTGTTTGAAAGGATCAGTCATACATGTTCTCATGTCCTATACACGTTCCTTTGTTTCTTCCCTCCAGTCTAGTTTAGGTGAACTTGACATTCATTAATCATGTCCTTCCTTTCAGGTGTCCTTTCTTTGATTTTAATCACAATGAGCCTTACAGGTCTACTTGGTATTCTAGTGGCACAGTAGACACAGACAAGGGCAGAACCACTCAGACACAGACAGACAGACAGACAGACAGGGGAGGTCAGAAAGATCATAGAGACTAGCTGCAATAGAACTACAAAGTTGTCAGCAATAGAACAAAGAAAAAAAAACAATGTTATGTAATTCAGCAGACCGGTCTAGTTTTTATTCTAGTGGCAGTAGAACCGTCCAGACAGGCGACAAACAGCTGACATGAGGTTTGAGTAGAGGTTGTGTGTGACCTGTGATGTTTGAGTAGCAGGGCATCTCCCCAGGATTTTTTAACTAGGTGGTGCTGCTGAGTATGGCGGCGGGGATTGTTGAAAGCCTGTAACTGTCATTTCCTGCAATCTAGAGCAAAACATTTCCTTAAATGATAACAAATAAAGTAAACCCCCCCCAAAAAATGTGGCACAGCCAGTACACATGGTGGCCCGGCGCCCCTCATACATTCTTTGTGGAAAACTCTGAGGTTTGAGTAGGGGTTGTGTGTGTACCTCTGAGGTTTGAGTAGGGGTTGTGTGTGTACCTCTGAGGTTTGAGTAGGGGTTGTGTGTGTACCTCTGAGGTTTGAGTAGGGGTTTTGTGTTTACCTCTGACAGACTGAATAAGGGTTGTGTGTGTCCGTCTGACAGACTGTAGCTCACTAAGCTCATCTAAGTATCGATGGGATTCTCTCCAGCATCCTGGACCAGGAGAAGCTCATAGCAACAGATATTTTCATCATTTCTTTGCAGGGGATGTTGTTTTTCACAAAGCCAGATGAATCTCTGAAATACTGCTTTTCAAATCACATGCAGGACTGAAACCAGAAAGAACACTAATCAAAACGGTGTTGTTGAGATTGCTTTTCTGTTCTCTCTTAGTTCCTTCTCTGAGCTACAGTAATTTAAGTTATCAGTATTGTTAGTTTGCAGTATTGTTAGTTTGCAGTATTGTTAGTTTTCACTATGCCAGGAGTTAGGTGTAACTAGCTTCTAACTAGTGTCTGATGAGACACCACTTCTTGGTACCAGAATGTAACACCAATTTTGAGTCCCAAATGGCACCCTATTCTCTATATAGTGCACTACTTTTGACCAGAACCCTATGGGGGTCTTTTCCTCCGCAAAAAGAGTGCACTTCCCTATACAGTAGTTCACTAAATAGGGAATAGGGTGCCATTTGGGACGCAACCCATGTAGACCTGCATGACCTTTAGTTCTTAGCTTACTGTCTGTTGTCTAATAAAAAAACAAGCTCAATTTAAGCGGTTTTGGCAGCCTATACTAAATACCCCTGTGTAAAGTTGTATTTATGGCTAGCTAGCCTTCTGCCATGGACTAAATATGGGAAACTCAATTTTCCTTCATTCGTCACGGTGGAGCTTCTTCCAGGCTGACAGTTTTGGAGTCTTCGTACCGTTTTTAATTGTTGACATGTTAGTTGAAAAACTTTACTTTTATTGGGAATAGGGTGCCATTTGGGACGCACATGGAGACGGAAGCTAATTAGTACTCAGCTCCACTCCAATTTAGAAACCTTTAAAAGTGTTTGTTATTCCATGTTAAACTGCCTCTAAAACACAAGGCTATCTATGTTTAAAATTAAGAAGCTGGGATATCATGTTGTTTTGAGCTCTTACTTTGTTCATTCACCAGTTTCTACAGTTTGTTATTTATAAAATTGTACATCCCCTTTCTTACCGAACGTAGCCCATAGTAAACATGTTCCCCACATATCATATATCTGCCCTGATGTGCTTGATGTTTTTTCTTCTTGTCAAGGTGCCTGATTAAAGTACTTATGTGAACACAATACAGTGTACTGTCTCTATCTCTCTTGTTCTTATTAGCAAAGAGGGGTTGTTAAATATGAGGATCAACTACATGACTAGACGTGAATGAAGACCACTGAGAGCTCTAGTGAATGAAGACTAGATGGGGTGGGATTGATATACAGTTGAAGTCGGAAGTTTACATACACCTTAGCCAAATACATTTAGACTCAGTTTTTCACAATTCCTGACATTTAACCCTAGTAAAAATTCCCTGTCTTAGGTCAGTTAGGATCACCACTTTATTTTAAGAATGTGAAATTTCAGAATAATAGTAGAGAGTGATTTATTTCAGCTTTTATTTATTTTATCACATTCCCAGTGGGTCAGAAGTTTACATACACTCAATTAGTATTTGGTAGCATTGCCTTTAAATTGTTTAACTTGGGACAAACATTTTGGGTAGCCTTCCACAAGCATCCCACAATAAGTTGGGTGAATTTTGGCCCATTCCTCCTGACAGAGCTGGTGTAACTGAGTCACGTTTGTAGGCCTCCTTGCTCACACATGCTTTTTCAGTGCTGCCCACAAATGTTCTATAGATTTTCTATAGGATTGAGGTCAGGGCTTTGTAATGGCCACTCCAATACCTTGACTTTGTTGTCCTTAAGCCATTTTGCCACAACTTTGGAAGTATGCTTGGGGTCATTGTCCATTTGGAAGACCCATTTGCGACCAAGCTTTAACTTCCTGACTGATGTCTTGAGATGTTGCTTCAATATATCCACATAATTTTCCTTCCTCATGAAGCCATCTATTTTTGTGAAGTGCTCCAATACCTTGACTTTGTTGTTCTTAAGCTATTTTGCCACAACTTTGGAAGTATGCTTGGGGTCATTGTCCATTTGGAAGACCCATTTGCGACCAAGCTTTAACTTCCTGACTGATGTCTTGAGATGTGGCTTCAATATATCCACATAATTTTCCTTCCTCATGAAGCCATCTATTTTGTGAAGTGCACCAGTCCCTCCTGCAGCAAAGCACCCCCACAGCATGATGCTGCCACCCCAGTTCTTCACAGTTGGGATGGTGTTCTTCGGCTTGCAAGCGTACCACTTTGTCCTCCAAACATAACGATGGTCATTATGGCCAAATAATTATATTTTTGTTTCATCAGACCAGAGGACATTTCTCCAAAAAGTACGATCTTTGTCCCCATGTGCAGTTGCAAACCGTAGTCTGGCTTTTTTATGACGGTTTTGGAGCAGTGGCTTCTTCCTTGCTGAGCGGCCTTTCAGGTTATGTCGATGTAGGACTCGTTTTACTGTGGATATAGATACTTTTGTACCTGTTTCCTCCAGCATCTTCACAAGGTCCTTTGCTGTTGTTCTGGGATTGATTTGCACTTTTCGCACCAAAGTACGTTCATCTCTAGGAGTCAGAACACATCTCCTTCCTGAGCGGTATGACGGCTGCGTGGTCCCATGGTGTTTATAATTGCGTACTATTGTTTGTACAGATGAACGTGGTACCTTCAGGCATTTGGAAATTGCTCCCAAGGATGAACAATACTTGTGGAGGTCTACAAATCTTTTTCTGAGGTCTTGGCTGATTTCTTTTGATTTTCCCATGATGTCTAGCAAAGAGGCACTGAGTTTGAAGGTAGGCCTTGAAATACATCCACAGGTACACCTCCAATTGACTCAAATGATGTCAATTAGCCTATCAGAAGCTTCTAAAGCCATGACATCATTTTCTGGAATTTTCCAAGCTGTTTAAAGGCACAGTCAACTTAGTGTATGTAAACTTCTGACCCACTGGAATTGTGATACAGTGAATTATAAGTGAAATAATCTGTCTGTAAACAATTGTTGTCATGCACAAAGTAGATGTCCTAACCGACTTGCCAAAACTTTTGATTGTTAACAAGAAATTTGTGGAGTGGTTGAAAAACGAGTTTTAATGACTCCAACCTAAGTGTATGTAAACTTCCGACTTCAACTGTAGTTTTTAATGTATTGTTTATGACCAGGGCTGCATGTAAATGTGTGTTTCCCAAATGGCACCCTATCCCTTATATAGCACCCTATCCCTTATATAGCACCCTATCCCTTATATAGCACCCTGTCCCTTATATAGCACCCTATCCCTTATATAGCACCCTGTCCCTTATATAGCACCCTGTCCCTTATATAGCACCCTGTCCCTTATATAGCACCCTATCCCTTATAGAGCACCCTATCCCTTACATAGCACCCTATCCCTTATAGAGCACCATATCCCTTACATAGCACCCTATCCCTTACATAGCACCCTATCCCTTATATAGCACCCTATCCCTTATATAGCACCCTATCCCTTATATAGCACCCTATCCCTTATATAGCACCCTATCCCTTATATAGCACCCTGTCCCTTATATAGCACCTTGTCCCTTATATAGCACCCTGTCCCTTATAAAGCACCCTGTCCCTTATATAGCACCCTATCCCTTATAGAGCACCCTATCCCTTATATAGCACCCTATCCCTTATATAGCACCCTATCCCTTATATAGTGCACTACTTTTGACCAGGGCCCATAGGGCCCATCTGTTTCTGGTCTAGTTATACACTGACCTTGTTATTAGGAGCAGCCAGTCATGGAAATGAAGTGGCAGGGTTCTCCTCCAGACTGTCCTAACCGACTTGCCAAAACTTTTGATTGTTAACAAGAAATTTGTGGAGTGGTTGAAAAACGAGTTTTAATGACTCCAACCTAAGTGTATGTAAACTTCCGACTTCAACTGTAGTTTTTAATGTATTGTTTATGACCAGGGCTGCATGTAAATGTGTGTTTCCCAAATGGCACCCTATCCCTTATATAGCACCCTATCCCTTATATAGCACCCTATCCCTTATATAGCACCCTGTCCCTTATATAGCACCCTATCCCTTATATAGCACCCTGTCCCTTATATAGCACCCTGTCCCTTATATAGCACCCTGTCCCTTATATAGCACCCTATCCCTTATAGAGCACCCTATCCCTTACATAGCACCCTATCCCTTATAGAGCACCATATCCCTTACATAGCACCCTATCCCTTACATAGCACCCTATCCCTTATATAGCACCCTATCCCTTATATAGCACCCTATCCCTTATATAGCACCCTATCCCTTATATAGCACCCTATCCCTTATATAGCACCCTGTCCCTTATATAGCACCTTGTCCCTTATATAGCACCCTGTCCCTTATAAAGCACCCTGTCCCTTATATAGCACCCTATCCCTTATAGAGCACCCTATCCCTTATATAGCACCCTATCCCTTATATAGCACCCTATCCCTTATATAGTGCACTACTTTTGACCAGGGCCCATAGGGCCCATCTGTTTCTGGTCTAGTTATACACTGACCTTGTTATTAGGAGCAGCCAGTCATGGAAATGAAGTGGCAGGGTTCTCCTCCAGACTCCGTTCAGACTGCTAGCTACCAGTTCCTGCTTTGTTAGAGGGTTTGTGTTCCTGGTAGGTTAATGTATGTGGCTAGCTATATGGAAGGTCAATGGTAGGTATATAACTACCCAGCTATGGGGTTCCGTGAGTGAGTCTGATTGAAGCGTGATGGTGGTTTCAATATGTGATGTGTTAGAGACCAATACAATGTAGGATGCTTTTCACTTTGTGCATTATGCTATTGAAAAACATTGAGGGCCTGTTTCCCAGACAGATAGAGTATGAAGCCTAGTCCTGGACTAAAAAGTTTGTTCAATAATGATTCTCCATTGAAAGTGCTTCTTAGTCCAGAACTAGGTTATAATCTGTGTCTGGGAAACGGTCCTGGCTGAGATTATAAAGTCACCATATGAAGTCAAGTACAGTAGTCTCCAACAACAGTCCCTTCTCTCTCCAACCCATCAAAACCATATATTTACTGCTCTCTCCAGGCATGTGTAATTACTGTTAATATACTTTAAAATTAATATCAAAATGACCATTATGCCAATGTTCTCCTCCGCTTGACTTAGTTTTCTAATCTATTTGTAGATCAGTAGCCTACACACGTTCCCCATTCTCTAATATTCCTTCTACACTACATGATCAAAAGTATGTGGACACGTACTCTTCAAACATCTCATTCCAAAATCATGGGCATTAATATGGAGTTGGACCCCCCCCCCCCTTTGCTGCTATAACAGCCTCCACACTTCTGGAAAGGCTTTCCACTACATGTTGGAACATTGCTGTGGGGACTTGCTTCCAATGTCATTGTATGCTGAAGGGGCCTAGCCCGAACCATGGAAAACAGCCCCAGACCATTATTCCTCCTCCACCAAACTTTACAGTTGGCACTATGCATTGGGGCAGGTAACGTTCTCCTGGCATCTGCCAAACCCAGATTTGTCCGTCGGACTGCCAGAGGGTGAAGCGTGATTCATCACTTCAGAGAACGCGTTTCCACTGCGGCGAGTTTCACACCAACTCCAGCCGACCCTTGGCATTGCAAATGGTGAAATTAGGCTTGTGTGCGGCTGCTCGGCCATGGAAACCCATTTCATGAAGCTCCCGACGAACAGTTCTTGTGCTGACGTTGCTTCCAGGGGCAGTTTGGATCTCGGTAGTGAGTGATGCAACTGAGGACTGACGATTTTTACGTGCTACGCGCTTCAGCACTCGGCCGTCCCGTTCTGTGAGCTTGTGTGGCCTATCACTTCGTGGCTGAGCCGTTGTTGCTCCTAGACATTACCACTTCACATTAACAACACTTACAGTTGACCGGGGCAGCTCTAGCAGGGCAGAAATTTGGCAAAGTGACTTGTTGGAAAGGTAGCACCCTATGACTGTGTCACTGACCTCTTCAGTAAGGCCATTCTACTGCCAATGTTTGTCTATGGAGATTGCATGGCGGTGTGCTTGATTTTATACACCTGTCAGCAACGGGTGGGGCTGAAATAGCTGAATCCACTAATTTGAAGAGGTCTCCACATACTTTTGTATGTTATTAGATCATAGGTGTGTCCCAAATGGCACCCTATACCCTTTGCTGGTCGAAAGTAGTGCACTAAATAGGGTGCCATTTGAGATGTAACCATACTCATGGAGATAATGGCTGGTCAGTGTGTTCACATTGAGTCACTCTGCGAGACGGCCTGGTGCTGGCTAACATTCCTCTAGCCAGGCGCTGGCTGGCGAACACTCCCCTATTCAGGCTGATGAAACAGGGCTGAACCCGGACCGAGGCTGCTCTCTGCTCCAGCTGCACTCCAGGGCTCTGCTCTGCTACATTCCTGGAGATGTAACCCAAACCTTGGCCTGCAGCACTGTATTACACACATACATACACATATGCAAGCACGCACGTCATACACACACACACACACACGGTTAGACAGGTTAATTTATACTCCTCACAGGGCACTGTCATACAGGGGGGTTACAGAGGGAGGGGTGACGAAACACTGGGCAGGAGTGTAACCATCACAGACTATAGCACACTCAACCTGCTGTGAGTGTAACATAGACCCACACACACACGCACACACAACTGGACTCCCGTCATGATGCTATAGATGAGTCATGAGACAGGAGTGTAGTCATCACACACAGTTTAAATGGGAGACTCTGGGCAGAACCAAATGAAACATATCATATTTACTTCAACAGCACAGTCACTAGAGATGGTAGTTCATATTGGCTGCTCCGCTCACTTGCAATAGCAGCCTATATATTTTTTGACTTGAAATGAAATATTACTTTCACCCCTGTTTCCTCATTCCTTGAATGCATCCCAAATGGCACCGTATTCCCTATTAAGTGTACTAAATTTGACCAGGGCCCATGGGACCTTATTCTTAATATATTTCGCAATGGGCCCTGGTCAAAAGTAGTGCACTACTGTAAATAGGGTATAAGGTGCCATTTGGGCTGCAACCCTAGTTTAGTTAAAATAGACTAAAATCATTGTCTCTTACTTTCTTATCTTTACTTTCAAACACAAAGTCAGTGTGAGTCTCATGTTGTAATTACTCTGATGGTATCGTTCTTCTCCTCCTGAGAGATGGAGCTCTTTAGATATATTTTTTATGTCTATAGATTCATTCAAACACCTGTGTTCCCACTGAGTTGTTAGAAGCTGTTAGTTTACAACTAGGAAAAAAAGCTTTTGAAATGCTGAAACTCCTGGAATTACTGGAGAACAATATGCCAATATTCCTTTTGATCAGCTCCACGACTTTGATCATAGATGTTAGGTAAAAAATATTTTTCCTGTTCCTTGAAAGATGTTAACACACCCAGCATGGAATAAAGGGTGCTTAACAAGGCGAACAGTATAGTACCAAACTCCTCGGGTGAGAAATCCTTCCAAACAAACAGTATTATACCCTCCAACAGAGTAACATATATCTAGCAATGCTATTTTATGACAGGTTTATGAGGTATTTGTCTGTGAAGTTGCACTTCGATACCCACACATTTTACTTTAGTAAACATTTTCTGAACTGGCTGCAAATGATGTACAAAACACCAAATGCCAGAATAAGGGTAAATGGCACATTATCACACTCTTTTGACCCCCTAAGGGGGACAAGAAGGGAAGATCCTCTGTCACCTTTAATCTTCATTTTAAGTGGGAACTGTTAGCCGAAAATATAAGAAACAAACGGAAAATACAAGGTCTACAGATTGATCAGGATGAGCAATGTACACAGACGAGGTGATTCTCTACTTAACAAACATACCTCAGTCAGTTCCTGCCACTATGGATGAAATAAAACAATCGTATCTGGGTACAGACTAAATACAGGGAAATCCGAAGCAATGATGGTAGGTCAACCAATATCTCAAGAAATCAAAACTAAGTTTAAACTTAAATGGGATCAAAATAAACTGAAATACTTAGGGATTACTACCCCCCACGATCTGATGAAACTACACCAGTATAACTTTGGAACACTGGAAAACCAGCTTAAACAGGAACTGCAACGATGAACATTAGTACCTTTTCCAATAACAGGAAGAATTGAAACTACTTTTAAACAGTTTGACAAACTCCTGAGTACATTTACCTGGGGAGGAAGAAAAGCCTGTGTCAAACTTAAAACAATCAAACAATGTAAACAAGCAAGGGGACAAGCACTACCAAACCTAATGATCTATTACATAGTCGCCCAACTAAAATGAATTATTGTATGGATGAACCCGGCATCAACAGCTAAATGGAGACAGATGAAACTCTAACAAATGGAAAAAAAACAATAAGTACAACTATATTTATGAAGACAATTAATACACACTAGGAAGATAGAAAATTCCTGTATAAATCATATCATAAAGGTCTGGACAAAGATCACCAAAACAAAATGCATCCAAACAGACCTGATCTACCTGCGAGAAATTGTAATGGACAGCGACTTTAAGCAAAGTATGACTGATGATACATTTAAATTGTGGGCTGAAAAGGGACTGACCAGGTATCATCAGATGTTCACAGACAAGGAGATAGATACATTTGAGAAGTACAACCTCCAGAACTCTCAGTTTTACAATTACTTACAAGTTAGAAGTTATCTTACTAAAGCAGTGGGACCTAATAAAATGCTTAATGATATACATTCTTTAATTAGATATACATGTATAGCAAAGACATATAACAAGGTAAATGCCAAGAATGTGCTGGGGCACATATACAGAATTATCGAAGAAGAAACAAAAGATGAGAATATTATAACGGTAACAAATTGGGAAGGCAAGCTGCAAACCCAAGAGGACTGGGTGGATATATGTAGAAACACATACAAGACAACCAACTCTCTATTCTGGAGGGAATACTCATGGAAAATTCAGTCAAGATTTTTCCTAACTCCTATTATACAATCAAAGTACAACTGTGACATAACACCAAGTTACTGGCATAACTGTAAGGAGAGCAGGGATAACCACACCCACATACCACAGGAGGTTGGTGGCACCTTAATTGAGGAGGATGGGCTCGTGGTAATGACTGGAGCAGAATCAGTGGAATGGTATCAAATACATGCCATTCCATCTGCTTAGTTCCGGGCCATTATTATGAGCCGTTCTCCCCTCAGCAGCCTCCACTGGTGTGGAGAGAGAGTAAAGGGGGAGAGTGTGTGTGTGTGTGTGTGTGTGTGTGTGTGTGTGTGTGTGTGTGTGTGTGTGTGTGTGCATGTGTGTGTCATGCACGCAAACACGGTGAAAACACAACGCAGATAGGGATGCCAGGATGCCAACACCACACATGAGATATACAGTACCAGTCAAAAGTTTGGACACACCTACTCATTCAAGGGTTTTTCTTAATTTTTTACTATTTTCTACATTGTAGAATAATAGTGAAGACATCAAAACTATGAAATAACACATATGGATTCATGTAGTAACCAAAAAAATATTAAACAAATCAAAATATATTTTATATTTGTCACGCCCTGACTCAGAGGACGCTTGTATGTTGAGTCAGGGTGTGTATTTTCCTTGCTGTGTTTGTCCATGTTGTACATTCTAGGATGTATAGATCTATGTTGGCCTGTGTGGTTCCCAATCAGAGGCAGCTGTCGCTCGTTGTCTCTGATTGGGGACCATACTTAGGCAGCCTATTGGCACTAGTGGGTTGTGGGATCTTGTTCCGTGTTAAGGTATGTTGTGTTCTGCTGCCTTGGACGTCACGTTTCGTTTTGTTTGTTATTTTGTTGTTGTGTTTGATATTTAATAAACATGTACGCATTTCACGCTGCGCCTTGGTCCGTCCCGTCGATGAACACACGTGACAGAAGATCCCACCAAACGAGGACCAAGCAGCGTGTTCAGAAGCAAACGCCGGGAATTCAACAAGAGGTTACATTAGTAGATGTCCTCCTCGGTTGTGGGAGAATTACGGAGGAGGAGGCCGTCTGTTACCGGAAGGCGATGAAGGAGGATGCCCAGGTAGGAGAGGAGAAACGGCGCCAACAGTGCCGACGACGGAGACCCGAGAGGCAACCCCAATAACATTTTTGGGGGGTGGGGCACAAGGTGTGGACGACGAGGCAGCAGGAGGCCGTTAAAGGGCGGATCTGCAGGTTAGGAGAGGAGGCCACCATGTTACGGGGGTTATTGGTTCAGAGGGAGCAGGAGTTATTCGGTCAGAGGGAGGTGCTACAGGAGGCTATAAGGGAGAACGGCGAGAGGAGCTGGTTAGGCAGCAGAAGGAGCGGGGGTTAATAAAGGAACCCAGTCCCGCTCCTCGCACCAAGCAAGTGGTGCGTGTCGCCAGTCCGGTCCGGCCCGTTCCTGCTTCCCGCACTAAGCCAGTGGTGCGTGTTCCCAGTACGGCCCCGACCCGTTCTTGCCCCTCGCACCAAGCCAGTGGTGCGTGTTCCCAGTACGGCCCCGACCCGTTCTTGCCCCTCGCACGAAGCTAGTGGTGCGCGTCGCCAGTCCGGCCCGTCCTGTTCCTGCTCCTCGCACCAAGCCAGTGGTGCGCGTCGCCAGCCCGGTCCGGCCTGTTCTTGTCCCTCGCACCAAGCCAGTGGTGCGCGTCGCCAGTCCGGCCCGGCCTGTTCCTGCCCCTCGCACCAAGCCAGTGGTGCGCGTCGCCAGCCCGGCCCGGCCTGTTCCTCCCCCTCGCACCAAGCCAGTGGTGCGCGTCGCCAGCCCGGCCCGGCCTGTTCCTGCCCCTCACACCAAGTCAGTGGTGCGCGTCGCCAGCCCGGCCCGGCCTGTTCCTGTCCCTCGCACCAAGCCAGTGGTGCGCGTCGCCAGCCCGGCCCGGCCTGTTCCTGCACCTCGCACCAAGCCAGTGGTGCGCGTCGCCAGCCCGGTCCGGCCTGTTCCTGCCCCTCGCACCAAGCCAGTGGTGCGTGTGTCCAGTCCGGCACGGCCCGTGCATGTTCCACCGGTGCCTGGTTCGGCACCGGTCAGCTGCTCCACTCCGGAGCCAGAGCAGTCCGCTCCACCGGTGCCCAGTTCAGCTCCGGTCACCTGCTCCACTCCGGAGCCAGAGCAATCCGCTTCACCGGGGTCCAGTCCAGCTCCGGTCAGCGGCTCCACTCCGGAGCCAGAGCAGTCCGCTCCACCGGTGCCTGATCCAGATCCGGTCAGCGGCTCCACTCCGGAGCCAGAGCAGTCCGCTCCACCGGTGCCAAGTCCAGCTCCGGTCAACGGCTCCAGTCCGGAGCCTGTGCAGTCCGCTCCACCGGTGCCCAGTCCAGCTCCGGTCAGCGGCTCCAGTCCAGACCCAGACGTCAGCCCCTCTCCAGGTTCGGGGTCTCCCACACTAGGGTCCAGACAGGGCCCCTACCCTGTTGTGTTTATGTTGTGCGGTCGGAGTCCACACCTTTGGGGGGGGGGGGGTACTGTCACGCCCTGACTCAGAGGACGCTTGTATGTTGAGTCAGGGTGTGTATTTTCCTTGCTGTGTTTGTCCATGTTGTACATTCTAGGATGTATAGATCTATGTTGGCCTGTGTGGTTCCCAATCAGAGGCAGCTGTCGCTCGTTGTCTCTGATTGGGGACCATACTTAGGCAGCCTATTGGCACTAGTGGGTTGTGGGATCTTGTTCCGTGTTAAGGTATGTTGTGTTGTGCTGCCTTGGACGTCACGTTTCGTTTTGTTTGTTATTTTGTTGTTGTGTTTGATATTTAATAAACATGTACGCATATCACGCTGTGCCTTGGTCCGTCCCGTCGATGAACGAACGTGACAATATTTCAGATTCTTCAAAGTAGCCACCCTTTGCCTTGATGACAGCTTTGCACACTATTGGCATTCTCTCAACCAGCTTCACCTGGAATGCTTTTCCTTCACTCTGCCGTCCGACTCATCCCAAACCATCTCAATTGGGTTGAGATCGGGGGATTATGGAGGCCAGCTCATCTGATGCAGCACGCCATCAGTAAAATAGCCCTTACACAGCCTGGAGGTGTGTTGGGTCATTCAATTAATCAATCACATTTATTTATAAAGCCCTTTTTACATCAGCAGACGTCACAAAGTGCTATACAGAAACCCAGCCTAAAACCCCAAACAGCAAGCAATGCAGATGTAGAAGCACGGTGGCTAGGAAAAACTCGCTAGAAAGTCAGAAACCTAGGAAGAACCTAGAGAGGAACCAGGTTCTGAGGGGTGGCCAGTCCCCTTCTGGCTGTGCCGGGTGGAGATTATAACAGTACATGGCCATTAAGGCCAGATTTTTCCCCAAGATGTTCAAACGTTCATAGATTATCAGCAGGGTCAAATAATAATCACAATGGTTGTAGAGGTTGCAACAGGTCAGGACATCAGGAGTAAATGTCACTTGGCGTTTCATAGCCGGGCATTTAGAGGTTCAAATAGTAGATGCGGTAGAGAGAGAGTGTTGAAAACAGCAGGTCTGGGACAAGGTCATTGTCCTGTTGAAAAACAAATGATAGTCCCACTAAACCCAAACCAGATGGGATGGCGTATCGCTGCAGAATGCTGTGGTAGCCATGCTGGTTAAGTGTGCCTTGAATTCTAAATAAATCACAGACAGTGTCACCAGTAAAGCACCCCCACACCATAACACGTCCTCCTCCATGCTTTACGGTGGGAAATACACATGTGGAGATCATCCGTTCACCCACACCGCGTCTCACAAAGACACAGCGGTTGGAACCAAAAATCTCCAATTTGGACTCCAGACCAAAGGACAAATTTCCAACGGTCTAATGTCCATTGCTCGTGTTTCTTGGCCCAAGCAGGTCTCTTCTTCTTATTGGTGTCCTTTAGTAGTGGTTTCTTTGCAGGAATTCGACCATGAAGGCCTGATTCACACAGTCCCCTCTGAACAGTTGATGTTGAGATGTGTCTGTGACTTGAACTCTGTGAAGCATTTATTTGGGCTGCAATTTCTGAGGCTGGTAACTCTAATGCACTTATCCTCTGCAGCAGAGGTAAATCTGGGTCTTCCATTCCTGTGGCGGTCCTCATGAGAGCCCATTTCATCATAGCGCTTGATGTTTTTTGCGACTGCACTTGAAGAAACTTTCAAAGTTCTTGAAATGTTCCGTATTGACTGACATTCATGTCATAAAGTAATGATGGACTGTCGTTTCTCTTTGCTTATTTGAGATGTTCTTGCCATAATATGGACTTGGTCTTTTACCAAATAGGGCTATCTTCTGTATACCACCCCCTACCTTGTCACAACACAACTGATTGGCTCAAACTAATTAAGAAGGAAAGAAATTCCACAAATTAACTTTTAAGAAGGCACACCTGTTAATTGAAATGCATTCCAGGTGACCACCTCATGAAGCTGATGTCTTCACTATTCTACAATGTAGAAAATTGTAAAAATAAAGAAAAACCCTTGAATGAGTAGGTGTGTCCAAAATTTTGACTGATAGCGTAACTAGCAAAAAACAAATGCATAAATTAGAACGATAACAGTTCAGATACGTGTCCACTGCCCAAGCCAACGCCAAACAAAGGATACCCTGCTTTTTGCTTTAGTATTAGTATTATTGTTGTATCATTATTTCTTAGGGTCAACAATGACTTGTACCAGAGTACCAATTATATTGTGTTATGAAATGCTGATTGTTGGCCTGTTTAGTTTAATTATTTTATTTTACACGCACACACACACACACAATCCCAGATCCTTTCACATCAGCTGGTGCAGTCTGGCCTCTTTCTCTCAGGCTCTGGTCAGTAGAGTGAACAGTCATTTATGTGTATTAGTGTTGGACGTTGTAACTTTCCATCGACACAGTGGTGAGACACTGGAAAACTCTCCTCAGCTTCAGCATTTATTTTCTCTGCTTTCTTTTAAAACTTTTAAATACTTTTTTTGTGTCCTGTCATAATAAAGGTAGCAAAAAAATTACCTCTGATCAGTCGTTCCAAAGAGATTTCAGAGCGAGAGAAGAGGAGGATAGGGGAGAGGAGGGGAGAGGAGAGAAACAGAGGAGAGGAGACTACAGGAGGAGAAAGGAGAGGCCTTGAAACCATAATGACTATAAGGACTGTGGAAGGAGGATATAATGGGTTTAACATGTCTGCTGTAGAGCAAGCAGGGCTGCCATGTGCCATTTTTACTGTCTCCTTTTCAAAGGCAGCTAGGCTGCATCCCAAATGGGACCCTATTCCCTATATAATGCGCTACTTTTGACCAGGGTTCATAGGGCTCTGGTCACAAGTAGTGCATTATGTAGGGAATAGGATGCCATTTTGAATGCTGCCCTAGCGTTCTGTAATGACACAACCAAGATGAGAGGGCCGTCTGAGGTAGAGCTAATTCCAGGCAACCAATAGAATCCGATAACAATTCTGCTGCTTTTACAATGTAGCCAGTGTTCCCATAGCCATGATGACATATTTCCTTCCAACGTTTCCTGCCGTTTTGCAGGGTCTTAGCTGTGATGGCTGGAGTGGACTGAGGATCCTGCAGCTAGGGGTTCCTCTACAGTGGTTGTTTGTTGAGGAGCTCTGATCCTGCTTGGGGAGGGGTGGGGGTCTGTGTGCCGTGCATCTACTGTTTGTTTGTTTGTTCCGGGACGTGGTCTAGGGCTGCCTCCCAAATGGCACCATATGTCCTATATAGTGCACTCCTTTTGACTAGATCCCTATTGGCCCAGGTCAAAAGTAGTGCACTACATAGGGAATAGGATGCCATTTTGGGCCGTGGTCTAGGCTTCTAGCTGTCTGCACTGCAGGACCTGTAGGTGGGGTTCATACATCTCCCTAGCAGAGAGGATTTCTACTATCCTTCTCCAACAGGCCTGATCTGGAGACTACTCGTTCGACTGCAACCAGGATTACCCATAAGCCCCTCATACCTGCAGCTCGCACGCCAACCCCACTCTTCCCCCACCACTTCCTCAGCGGAACGTCCGGCTCCAGGGATGCTCCCTCCTCGTCTCACACAATCCTCCTCTCCATCCTTCCGTAGGGATTTCTCCTTCTCCCTCTTGTATTTTACGGCCTCTGTTTTTCCTGCTCTCTAACTCAAGGTCTTGCCAGGCTACTTGCGTGACTGGAGGGAGTGAAAAAAAAAGCTTCACAACCCACTGGCACGCGATCCCCCAAATCTATTTTTGGAGCGTGTTCTTTTCTCTTTTTTCTCTGTCTTCTTTGAAAACAAACAAAAAAAGCTACAGGGAGAAAAAGCCAATAGTGGGGTGAAGGCGATCTGTTTCTCATTTGGCCAGGCACTGCCCTCTCTGCCTCCTGTCCTGCCCTGCCAGCCTCACAACCACAGCATTGTGGAGAGAGACGGAGGGAGAGAGGGGGAGGAGGGAGAGAGAGGGGAGAAGGGGGTGGGTTGGAGGGGGAGGAAGGGAGGGAGAGAGACAAGGTGGTTAGGAAAGAGGAGGTGTGTTTTTCCTGAACAACCACGGGTCAAACTCTGAGGCCGCATCTCAGGCCTTGTCACTTAGCAACCAGCTCAGCCTGCTTCTGGTTAGCCAGCCAGCTGCTAGTGTTTCAGAGCTCCTCTATGCTGTGTGTGTGTGTTTGTGTGCATGCGTACATGTGTGTGTGTGTTTGTGTGTGTGTGTAAATGTGTGTCAGCCCTCCTCCACGCTCTGCTCTATTTTTGTTTTGATTCCTCTCTCCCCCTTTTAACATTTGCCTTAAGTTTACCATGATGAAATTCCAGTGTTTGTGTTCCTCTTTTCATTGTTAATTAATTTCCATCAGGCGGTGTTTGGTGGAGGTGATAGGCCCAGAGCAAAGTACCAGAACAGTGATTTGTAGCTGTAATTGAACACAAGAAAGACTGTCTGCTTACTAAATATGCATTCAACAAACTGTAGAAGGGGCCTTTTCATTATAGTGTGTTGCATCTCAAGTAGAATCCTATTCCAGAGTGCACTACTTTTGCCATTTGGGACGCATACTGTATACTGTATACTGTATATGCATTCAACAAATTGTAGAAGGGCCCTTTTCATTGTAGTAGCATAGGTAATGGTCGAAAACACTGATTTCATTTATTTTCTGCACTAATGACTTTGAGTCATTTTACAGCATATATGTACAGTTGAAGTCGGAAATTGACATACACCTTAGCCGAATACATTTAAATTCAGTTTTTCACAATTCCTGACATTTAATCCTAGTACAAATTCCCTGTCTTAGGTCAGTTAGGATCACCACTTTATTTAAAAAATGTGAAATGTCAGAATAATAGTAGAGAGAATGATTTATTTCAGCTTTTATTTCTTTCATCACATTCCCAGTGGATCAGAAGTTTACATACAGTGGGGAAAAAAAGTATTTAGTCAGCCACCAATTGTGCAAGTTCTCACACTTAAAAAGACGAGAGAGTCCTGTAATTTTCATCATAGGTACACGTCAACTATGACAGACATATTGAAGAAAAAAAATCCAGAAAATCACATTGTAGGATTTTTAATGAATTTATTTGCAAATTATGGTGGAAAATAAGTATTTGGTCACCTACAAACAAGCAAGATTTCTGGCTCTCACAGACCTGTAACTTCTTCTTTAAGAGGCTCCTCTGTCCTCCACTCGTTACCTGTATTAATGGCACCTGTTTGAACTTGTTATCAGTATAAAAGACACCTGTCCACAACCTCAAACAGTCACACTCCAAACTCCACTATGGCCAAGACCAAAGAGCTGTCAAAGGACACCAGAAACAAAATTGTAGACCTGCACCAGGCTGGGAAGACTGAATCTGCAATAGGTAAGCAGCTTGGTTTGAAGAAATCAACTGTGGGAGCAATTATTAGGAAATGGAAGACATACAAGACCACTGATAATCTCCCTCGATCTGGGGCTACACGCAAGATCTCACCCCGTGGGGTCAAAACGATCACAAGAATGGTGAGCAAAAGTCCCAGAACCACACGGGGGGACCTAGTGAATGACCTGCAGAGAGCTGGGACCAAAGTAACAAAGCCTACCATCAGTAACAAACTAGGCCGCCAGGGACTCAAATCCTGCAGTGCTAGACGTGTCCCCCTGCTTAAACCAGTACATGTCCAGGCCCGTCTGAAGTTTGTTAGAGTGCATTTGGATGATCCAGAAGAGGATTGGGAGAATGTCATATGATCAGATGAAACCTAAATATAACTTTTTGGTAAAAACTCAACTCGTCGTGTTTGGAGGACAAAGAATGCTGAGTTGCATCCAAATAACACCATACCTACTGTGAAGCATGGGGGTGGAAATATCATGCTTTGGGTCTGTTTTTCTGCAAAGGGACCAGGACGACTGATCCGTGTAAAGGAAAGAATGAATGGGGCCATGTATCGTGAGATTTTGAGTGAAAACCTCCTTCCATCAGCAAGGGCATTGAAGATTAAATGTTGCTGGGTCTTTCAGCATGACAATGATCCCAAACACACCGCCCGGGCAACGAAGGAGTGGCTTCGTAAGATGCATTTCAAGGTCCTGGAGTGGCCTAGCCAGTCTCCAGATCTCAACCCCATAGAAAATCTTTGGAGGGAGTTGAAAGTCCATGTTGCCCAGCGACAGCCCCAAAACATCACTGCTCTAGAGGAGATCTGCATGGAGGAATGGGCCAAAATACCAGCAACAGTGTGTGAAAACCTTGTGAAGACTTACAGAAAACGTTTGACCTGTGTCATTGCCAACAAAGGGTATATAACAAAGTATTGAGAAACTTTTGTTATTGACCAAATACTTATTTTCCACCATAATTTGCAAATAAATTCATTAAAAATCCTACAACGTGATTTTCTGGATTTTTTTTCCTCATTTTGTCTGTCATAGTTGACGTGTACCTATGATGAAAATTACAGGCCTCTCTCATCTTTTTAAGTGGGAGAACTTGCACAATTGGTGGCTGACTAAATACTTTTTTCCCCCACTGTACACTCAATTAGTATTTGGTAGCATTGCCTTTAAATTGTTTAACTTGGGTCAAATGTTTCAGGTAGCCTTCCACAAGCTTCCCACAATAAGTTGGGTGAATTTTGGCCCATTCCTCCTGACAGAGCTGGTGTAACTGAATCAGGTTTGTAGGCCTCCTTGCTCACACAGGCTTTTTCAGTTCTGGCCACACATTTTCTATAGGATTGAGGTCAGGACTTTGTGATGGCCACTCCAATACCTTGACTTTGTTGTCCTTAAGCCATTTTGCCACAACTTTGGAAGTATGGTTGGGGTCATTGTCCATTTGGAAGACCCATTTGCGACCAAGCTTTAACTTTCTGACTGATGTCTTGAGATGTTGCTTCAATATATCCACATCATTTTCCTTCCTCATGATGCCATCTATTTTGTGAAGTGCACCGTTCTCTCTTGCAGCAAAGCACCCCTACACATGATGCTGCCACCCACGTGCTTCACGGTTGGGATGGTGTTCTTCGGCTTGCAAGCGTCCCCCTTTTTCCTCCAAACATAATGATGGTCTTTATGGCCAAAGAATTCTATTTTTGTTTCATCAGACCAGAGGACATTTCTCCAAAAAGAACGATCTTTGTCCCCATGTGCAGTTGCAAACCGTAGTCTGGCTTTTTTATGGTGGTTTTGGAGAAGTGGCTTCTTCCTTGCTGAGCGGCCTTTCAGGTTATGTCGATATAGGACTCATTTTACTGTGGATATAGATACTTTTGTACCTGTTTCCTCCAGCATCTTCACAAGGTACTTTGCTGTTGTTCTGGGATTGATTTGCATTTTTCGCACCAAAGTACGTTCATCTCTAGGAGACAGAACGCGTCTCCTTCCTGAGCGGTATGACGGTTGCATGGTCCCATGGTGTTTATACTTGCGTACTATTGTTTGTACAGATGAACGTGGTACCTTCAGGCGTTTGGAAATTGCTCCCAAGGATGAACCAGACTTGTGGAGGTCTACAAATTATTTTCTGAGGTCTTGGCTGATTTCTTTTGATTTTCCCATGATGTCAAGCAAAGAGGCACTGAGTTTGAAGGTAGGCCTTGAAATACATCCACAGGTACACCTCCAATTGACTCAAATGACGTCAATTAGCCTATCAGAAGCTTCTAAAGCCATGACATCATTTTCTGTAATTTTCCAAGCTGTTTAAAGGCACAGTCAATTTAGTGTATGTAAACTTCTGACCCACTGGAATTGTGATACAGTGAATTATAAGTGAAATAATCTGTCTGTAAACAATTGTTGGAAAATTTGAACAAAGTAGATGTTCTAACCGACTTGCCAAAACTATAGTTTGTTAACAAGAAATGTGTGGAGTGGTTGAAAAACAAGTTTTAATGACTCCAACCTAAGTGTATGTAAACTTCCGACTTCAACTGTATAAAGCCGTTAATAGATTTTTGTCTAATTTGACTGTATTTAACTGTCATCATAATCCAACACAATAATCCTTTCTGACAGAGGAATTGAATGTCTCCCTACCTCAGTTCTCAAATATATTATGTCAAGGCTCTCGAAAAGACTTAGTAGATTTACAGTTTTTTACGATTGCTTACACACTCAAATTAAACTTTTCCCACAATTAGCAAAACCTTACACTTAAGGAGCAAAACACAAGGCTAGATTTGCACAACTCTAAGCACATTGTCAGCTTCACACTATTTGCAAAACATTACACACAGTGATTTGCAAAACACTTAACACACTTGTATACATCAGACACAGAAGTATATCATGATGTCACTTCCTTGCAATTCCAAAGCACTGACTGTCAAATTACCACACCTATGAGCAAATCTGTTAAACACAGCCATCAGGTGCACAAACACATGATTGCTAAATTGTAGACACACCAATCAGGTTTAAGCACTATAAAAATGCAGCAGGTAGGTTCACCTGCCTTCAACCAAAATGGAAGGAGTCAGAAGAAGAGTGAGGGTGAGAGGAGGAGTACACAGAGGAGGAGGAGAAGGAGGTAGAGGCAGAGGCCGAGCCAGAGGCCGAGCCAGAGGCCGAGCCAGAGGCCGAGCCAGAGGTCGAGCCAGAGGTCGAGGAAGACCTGAAGCAGGAGGAGAACGTGCACAAAGAAAAAGAGGACCAAACTTATCAAATGACATTCGTGCAACACTAGTGGACCATGTTGTGAACCACGGATTGACGCTGAGGGAGGCTGGACTGAGAGTTCAGCCAAATCTTAGCAGATATACAGTGGCATCTGTCATAAGGACTTTTCGACAGGAAAACAGGTAAAAGAAGATCTGTCTACAGTTACAGTAATCAGCCGCTTATTGTATGCACCATATCAGCACTTGTGATACCCCTTCCTGTGACATTGTACAGTAAGTTACATGTATTATTTTCTACATAGGATTGAGGGTCTGGAACAACAAGGAGGAAGGGGGCCCATATTCACGCAAGAACAAGAGAGAGATAATAAACATGGTTTTGGCCAATAATGCTATCAGGCTCAGAGAACTACAAGCCAACATTATCGGTGACCATGCCATTTTCAATAATGTCCATCAGGCCTCTCAGTCAACACTGGCACGCATCCTGAAAAGACATCAGGTTCAAATGAAACAACTTTATCGAGTGCCTTTTGAGCGGAATTCAGAGAGGGTCAAAAGGCTGCGGCACGAGTATGTGGAGGTTTGTATTGTTCACTTTAGCACTGTGATGTTGCATACTGCACACATTACTTTTTTACATTGACTGTATACTAGACCTATCCTGAACTACACAATCTTGTCTTTCACTTTATTTCAGAGAGTTTTGCAGATGGATGCTGAGGAAATCCTGCATGAATTCATATATATTGATGAGGCAGGGTTCAACCTCACAAAAGCAAGAAGGAGAGGCAGAAATATCATTGGCCACAGGGCTATAATCAATGTCCCAGGGCAACGTGGGGGTAACATCACCCTTTGCGCTGCCATTTCACATCATGGGGTTCTCCTCCGTCATGCCAAAATGGGCCCTTACAACACACCTCAAATTCTCGCATTTTTTTACCGATTGCACCACATCGTCACAGCAGGTAATGAAATGCACCAGATGCAATACACTGTCATCTGGGACAATGTGTCATTGTGTCTGCTTGTGTCTGCTTTGGTCCAGAACTGGTTTCAACACCATCCACAGTTGACAGTACTATACCTTCCACCATACTCTCCATTTCTAAACCCTATCGAATAGTTTTTCTCTGCATGGCGGTGGAAGATTTACGATCTCCAGCCCCAGGCTCAGGTACCCCTCATTCAGGCCATGGAGGATGCCTGTGACCAAGTCGACACCACAGCTGTGCAAGGATGGATTCGACATTCAAGACGGTTCTTCCCGCGTTGTCTTGCTAATGAGGATATTGCTTGTGATGTTGATGAAATTCTCTGGCCAGATCCAGCTAGGCGAAGAGGTAATGTATAGTATGTTTACTGTAGTATTTTCTGTACAATATTGTCAGTTTTTTTCAGATTATTTTTTATGTTTGTTGTTGTTGTTATTTACTGTAATTGTAACCTGTACTGGATACCATATTTTACGTTTGTCTGTTGTTTGCTGAGCTAACAGTGTTATGCACACTACTGTAGTAGCATGAAAACTGGGACATGTTTTGTTGTGATTCTCCATGTTGACTGATTTGGGTATATGGAGAGAAATAAATGATATTTTCCTCAATCTGCAGCATTGGTCTTGTGTAGTGTTTGTATAGTTGCACTTTCTCTGTGTACTTCATTTACAGTACTCTAATCACTGAGAATTAGACTTGCTAAAAGTGTTTTAGGTTAGCAACAGCAGTGTGTAAGTAGTTCAAAAAGATTGAAGTCATATGAAATGTGTGTGTTTCGTATGGTAACAAAATATTGTTTTTATGAAGTCGTGTATAGTTTTGACAAAAGTGTTCCATTTTGCAAATGATCTGAAGTGTTGTGCTACTTTGGTGTAGTGTTGTGCTAATTGTGTGTAGTGTTTTGACAAACCGGGCCCTGTTTTCAAAATTGTGCTTAAACAATTGAAAAAAACTGTAAGCCGTGTCTTAAATGGCACCCAATGCCCTACGGTATATAGTGCTATGGGCCCTGGTCAAAAGTAGTGCACTATATAGGGCAGGGGTGTCAAACTCATTTTAGCTCAGGGGCCACATGGAGGAAAATCTATTCCCAAGTGGGCCGGACCGGAAAAATCATGGTATATATAACTTAAAAACAACAACTTCAGATTGTTTTCTTTGTTTTAATACGATCAACATACAACATAAAGCTGGAGCCTGAGGACAGTGTGTCCAAAATAGTACAAGCACAACATCACTATTAATCATAAAACACGTAAAGTTTATTTGAAAATTCTAAAGAAAAAGAACACACAAACACACAATGCCTCAGTGATTAACAGAACTGTTTCACAGATCACATAACTATATCAGGGTGTCATTTCTCAGGCAGAAATGTAGATAAAAATAATGAAATCCTGTTCCCCAAACAAGTGCAAGAACCACAGAGTCAAGAATAGGTTAAATATACAAATAAAATCAATTAAAAACAATAGCACATCAACATAAAAACATAAACATAAATCTGAAAGCGTTGCTCAAACTCCCGTAACAGTCCCGTTATTTTATCTTTGAACCGCTTCATGTCTGCCACATGTTGGGTCGCGCACACATTTTTCAGACAGGGGAAGTGAGCTGCATCACCACCGGCAAGTTGCGTCTCCCACAATGACAGCTTCAACTTGAAAGAACGTATGCTGTCATAATACTGCGTGACAACTTTGTTGCGCCCTTGCAGCTGTTTGTTCAAGTTATTCAGGTGCTCTGTAACATCCACCATAAATGCAAGGTCCTGCATCCATTCTGCGGAATGAAATTCTAACACTGGTTTTCCCTTTTCTTCCATGAACTGTTCAATTTCTTCTCGTAAATCAAAGAAACGCCTCAGCACAGCACCTCGGCTTAACCATCTTACCTCAGTGTGGTATGGCAGGCCATAGATGTGGTCTTTCTCTCTGAGAAGGCTGTCAAACTGACGGTGATTCAGGCTTCTGGATCGGATGAAATTAACAGTTTGGATGACCACCTTCATGACGTTATCCATCTTTAATGACTTGCAACACAAAGCCTCCTGGTGCAAAATATAGTGAAAAGTCAAAAAATCACGTCCTCCATTTGCAGATTGCACTTTCTCTCTGAACTTTGTCACAACGCCTGCTTTTTTCCCGATCATTGAGGGCGCACCATCTGTAGCCAGGCTGACAGCGCGGGACCAGTCCACTCCGACCCTGTCCAGCGCGCCGACGAGTGTGGTAAAAATATCAGCTGCTGTCGTTGTATCTGTCATCGGCACCAACTCCACGAACTCCTCGGTGACGGTCAATGTGTCATCAACTCCGCGGATGAAAATGGCCAGTTGTGCAACATCTGTAATGTCCGTGCTTTCATCAATTGCAACCGAAAAACGCAATAAATGACTTTACTTTTTGCTTCAACTGGCTGTCCAAATCCACTGAAAGATCGGAAATCCTGTCTGCAACTGTGTTTCTTGTCAGGCTGATATTTGCAAAAGCCTGCCGCTTTTCAGGGCACACAATCTCCGCTGCCTTCATCATGCATGTTTTTACAAATTCACCCTCACTAAATGGTTTTGAAGCCACTGCGATTTCATTAGCAATGAGGTAGCTAGCTTTCACTGCAGCGTCACTGATGTCTCGGCTGTGAGTAAACACAGACTGCTGTTTCTTCAGACCCGCCAACAGTTCATTCACCTTCTCTCATCTCCGCTGTCCTTGAAAGTTGTCATATTTGTCGGCATGAAGACTCACATAGTGGCGACGAAGGTTATATTCTTTCAGCACTGCAACATGCTCTGAACACACCAAACATACAGCTTTCCCATTCAATTCCGTGAATAAATAGGATGGCAATTTTTCTTGGAACACTCTGCACTCTGCGTCCACTTTTCTCTTTTTTGACAGAGACATATTGGGGCAATGAGGGTGCCAAAGCACATAATGTTAAATGTAGAAGCCGTAATAAATATCGCGGGCAAAACAAAGTAGCTCATTGGCTGCACGTGCTTGACCTACTTGCTCTGCCCCGGTATAAACAGTTTGCTTGCTTAACACAATTGCTATTGCGCCATCCAGTGGACGCAATTGGAACAGCAGTTTATTTTATTGAAAAATTGCAGCGCATTTTTATACTTTACAATATTATTATTTATTTTTTAAATTTTAAAAAAAAAATATCATCTCGCGGGCCGGATTAAACCCATTTGCGGGCCTGATCCGGCCCGCGTGCCGTACGTTTGACACCCCTGATATAGAGGCACTGTATATGACACAGTTCAATTGTGAGACTGTGGGGCTGGGCCTGCTGCTGGGTCAGTTAGCCGCCCACTAGCGTCTAGCATAGCAGAACTGTATGACTCACCAGCATCTTGTGTTTCTTGCTGCTATAAATAGACAATCATTCATTCTTGGAACATACTGAAGATAGGACCTCCTCATCCTATGTCTTACTGGGACCTCATTCCACTCTATGGCTCTCCGGGTACACCGCAATGCCTTTCTAAAGCCAACAGCTATGTTTGAAAATTTATTTAAAAATTTTTTTTTATTTTAAATTCACAAATCAAAATTATATTTTTTTTATATTTTTATATTTTATTTTTTTCAAAATCATCTCGCGGGCCGGATTAAACCCGTTTGCGGGCCTGATCCGGCCCGCGGGCCGTACGTTTGACACCCCTGATATAGGGAATAAGGTGCCATTTGGGACCCAGGCTAGTAAGTAGAGAAGCTACTGCTGTAGATTACAGTTGATAAAGTAATTCTTTATGAAGGATTTTAGAGTGGTTACTATTACTGCTGACAGTTGTATGTTGGTGGTGGATGATATGATACTGTCAGTGTGTGTGTGGGTGTGTGTGTGTGTGTGTGTGCCAGATCAGTCAGTCGGAGCTCTATGGCACGACTGGAAATGGAGATCCTTGTGGTCAGAGAGGATAATGATTGACAGCAGTGAACCGTGTGTGTGTGTGTGTGTGTGTGTGTGTGTGTGAACCGCTGCCCTGATGATACGGTGTTTCCCTGATCGGGAAAACATGCAGATGAGGATGATGATCTTGATGATGATACAATGAAGAGGCTGTTTTTTTTTAACCATTGCCTCAACTGGCAGACAGGCCAACAAGCCAAAACAAAAGCCTTGCTCAGTCTCTCCTCCTAGCGTTGGAAGTCAGTGAGCTGTGTGTTTATACATCCTGGTTTGGTTATCACAGCCTGCTGCCACACGTACAAATAAGACTGTGTATTTATTTACCCAAGCCTAATTAACTATCTTAGTTTCCGTCAGTGGTGTCACGAGTTCATATACACTCATATACCTTCAAAAAATAAACAAGTATGTTATTTAGATAGTTTGACATTTGAGGCTAGGAAAGTCTGACTTCTTCACTGCAATGGTATATTATTAACAAACTATCTTCTATAGTAGGCCTACTATTTGTCTTCTGTTGTAGGCCTATTATTTGTCTCCTATAATCAACTGTCTTCTGTTGTAGGCCTTCTATACTTGACATGCAGCCATGCAGGTGAGGTGAGATGCAAGAGTACAGCTTGACTGCAGTAGTATAATGTAGTTCTGTAGGAACAATAACTGTTCCCACCCCTGTAGACGTATCAATCATTCTCTACACCAAAACAAAGCCTAAATAATAGAAGAAATGTCCTGACGTTTTCAGTGTTTTAACCTCTTAGACGAGCACTGGGGTTTTGAATATTCAAAAAAATAAATTGTTTTATTGTCACATTGTTTTTCTTGAGTAGCTACCATGTTGATATAACCTTGCTAGTGAGAGCTGGGGTTATTTTCTTTAGTTCGATATCTCCATGGGACTCTGGCTCTCGTATTGGGCAGGGCCCTCAGTCCTTGCAGGGCTGCAGTGAGAGCAGGATTGATGGAGTGAACAAGGACGACTTCCAGCTCCACTCTACGACATGGTGAAGGAAAGAGAGAAAGATTGTTTTGTTCACTTTTTTCATTTAAATGGGGGTAGCCTCAGACAGACTGAGAGAGGATATTAGACACTGAAGTTCCCCCCCTTTCTTTCTTTCTTTCTTTCGGTCGGTCGGTCGGTCGGTCGGTCAGTCCATTCCATTGGATGGTCTGTCGGTTAGTTGGTCAGTTGATCTGTCTGTCGGTTGATAGGTCTGTCGGTCAGTCTTTTGGTGTGTCTGTTGGTCTGTCGATCGGTTGGTCTATTGGTCAGCTTGGCAAGCCAGCCTAGAGATCCTAATCCTCCTCCCTGCTGTCTGTCGTCAGGTGCTAAAGGAAAGGGCTTAGCTACTAGGTCCTCACAGTAGAATAGGCTTTTTATTCGTTCCGCCAACATCTCTTTTCCAGATGGGTGTTGTCAGCACAGTCCAGCAGGTAGCTCAGCCAATCACCACTCAACACCTGCATCCATAGATATCTCATCAACCCTGTCCAACCTAGACTCTATCACTCTATGCTCTATGACTACTGTACTATGTCCCAAATGGCACCCTATCCCCTATATATAGTGCACTACTTTTGATCAGAGCTCTAAGGGACCTACTTATGTTTAGCAAGTGACAAATATGAAAAACCCAATGGATGAGGAATCATGTCCATCCCTCTATCCCTTTAGTAATATAGTGATCATGTAAAATATCATAAAACCCCAAAACATTCCATACCCCAGGATACTTCAACTGGTGACTATCTGGGAGATTTAAATAAAAGGAGCACTCTGTTTCTGCCTCAATCTGATAGATTTATTGACAGGACAAACAAACATTAGGCTTACGTTTCGGCATGGCAGTAAGTAAAAATCCCTCTCGAATTGGCAGTAATCTGTTGGCAACGTGAGCTGTGCACGGCATCTCAATGTGCACTGTTCATGGTCACGCCATCTCCACTGACCCACCTCCCAGAAGATCAATGTGATGTTAATGTTGGTGAAACCCTACCCAGGGTGAGACGAGGTGACCTGGGAGGAAACAACTGTGTGCGTGCATACGTGTTTGTGTGTGGTTCAGGATTGATTAGGCTGCTATTTAGACATTTCTCTTGGCCATCGTGACAATGTGAAAACACAGAAATATAACATGATATAGTGAGACTGGAACAATGGTGAAGCGCAGAGCAGAGCAGCTAGCTGGTGTTTGTTTGAGAAGCGAGACAGGCAGGCCTGAACCCAACGGCTTGCTAGCCTGGTTGGCTTGGCAGGAAGTTATAAGCTGGACCCTTTGTGATTCTGTGACTCGCTACCTGAGAGAGAGAGAGAGAGATGGGGAGAGAAAGAGAGAAAAAAAGAAAGAAATGCGATCTTATGCCAAAATTCCTAATTAGCTTTCCAAACATCTGCTGATAGTTGCAGTCATCAGCCATGGGTGATGTAGCAGAGAGAAACAGAGAGAAATGAAAGGAAAGAGGAAAATAAAGAGGATCGGTATTTGACCTGACCTGAGGACTGCTGAGCAGATTTCTAAATGTTAGTTTAACAGAATTTCCTTTTAAGGCCAAGGTTTTAATTTTTTGTCCATTTACTCTGTTGATGAGAGAGAGAGAGAGAGAGAGAGAGAGAGAGAGAGAGAGAGAGAGAGAGAGAGAGAGAGAGAGAGAGAGAGAGAGAGAGAGAGAGAGAGAGAGAGAGAGAGAGAGAGAGAGAGAGATGAGTGAAGGGAAGCAGTGTGTGAGTAGGACCAGTCTGACATATCCCATCAGCTACAGGTTCTCTCATGTTTGCTGAGTTTCCCCTGCAGAAGGATGATAAAAATGGATGTAATGGTCAAACGTAGTGCACTATATAGGGAATAGGCCCTGTCAACAATACAGTATATAGGGAATAGGGTGCCCTTTGGGCCAAAACTAAAGTATTTAACAATGGTAACCAGAAAGGTACTTATCATATTGTGATTATCCTTGCTGAAGTGTGTACAATAGACTCACTCATCTCCATTGAGGACATATTATATGATGTATGTTATATTGGGAACATATGGAGGAGCTTAGCAACCATTCATCCTGTAGGATTGGAGGCAGGTGAGAGGAGATGTGTGATGGGCTCCCTGTCACTTTGAATGTTTCCCAAATGGCACCATTTTCCTATAGTGCACTACCTTTGACCAGGGCCCTGGTCAAAAGTAGGGAACTATATAGGGAATCGGGTACCATTTGGGACGCAGAACATTAAGTAAAGACGCTACCATATGAGGAGGTGTATTTGGAAACAGGCACACTTAAAATGTCTGTATTGAGTTAATAACACTTAACATTTCTATATATAAATGTTAAGGCTCACATCCTGTTGAATAGCTATAAGGATGTTTAAATAAGACTTGCATTTTTTTAAACATTACAGTTTAACCAATTAGCCTACTCGGTCCAAAATAGCTTTATCATAGGGATTTTTGTTCACCCTCTTCTCAACAACTTCTGAAATGGTAAAACTCCTATCCTAATGTTATAGGCCTAATAGAAATGTGTGTAATACCAGCAGTACTGTGTGCTCGGCTCTATCTTCTCCTGTGGGGCAGTTCTGTGGTTTTTCCTCCCAGCTACAGGATCTCTTGGCTGGGCTGCTGACTCTTGGCTGTAGACTGCTCCTAGCTGCCCGGGAAAGAATGTAGTCTAGTGATGGAGGTGTTAGAAGAAGGCCTGCTCTCGTCTCTGGTCTGATGGTCCGCTCCTCTCTAGGACCCTAACAGGCCTATGAATGATAAATCCCCTGGTTGCGTCCCAAATGGCACCCTATTTCCTATATAGTGCATTACTTTTGACCAGAGCCCTATGGTGGTGGTGGCTAGGCTGTAGTATGCGGTTCTTATGCTACTGTAGGCGGTTGGCATGGTTACTGTAGGCATTGGCTAGGCGACTGTAGCTAGGTGTGGTTGGCATGTTTACAGTAATCCGTAGTGCTAGTCCAACCCTGCTGCTGTTTGTAAGAACAGTAATTTAAAGATCAGGTCCGATAGAGTGGAGCTGGAGCTACTGTAGGAGCCGCAGCAAGATGGATGTTCCCTCTTAACAGTGGGGTTTCTGAGAAACTGGCCGGCTTCACATCACATCAGCACCGTGGCCAATGTCTGAGTCAGGAGCAGGAAACGCCATCTCCATAATGCACTACTTTTAACCAGAGCACTATGGGCACTAATAATAATAATATGCCATTTAGCAGACGCTTTTATCCAAAGCGACTTACAGTCATGTGTGCATACATTTTTACGTATTTTTACGCACTAAATATGGAATAGGGTGCCACTTGGGATGCACATGTCTGTTATGGCCCTGCTACCAGGGACTCTCCCAACTTTCTCACCAGAAACCCACATCGTAGAGAGATTTCATTCATTTTTTTAAAGTTCCCATCATTTCAACATTGATTTTAATCTTTGGGAATTTATCTTTGGGAAAAAGGAGCAGTGCTTTGCTGGCTGAACGGACGATAAGTCTCACTGGCAGGCTCTCAGAGGGTACAGGGCTGCTACCTTTGGGAGAAGAATGCATATAAACCTTAATGGTAAATCCATGTGATGTACAAAGAGCTGGCTTATACATGACATGAGTTTCCATGCCTAAGTGAAGAGGTAAAGTTAACAGGACCGCTAGGAATAACATGACACATCTTATTCTGCACTCTCTCACCACTTTAAGCTCATAGAACTCTTCAATACATGTTTCTCACACAATAGGCTATAGGTTAACTAGCCAATGAAGAAGACACACTTTTAGTGTATCCCATATGCAAGGTACCTACCATGGGATGTATATAGTACCTTGAGATGTCTTCCCATATACTGTAAATTTTTTCAGCTGGGGCTGAATGTCACAGAACAAGTTTTTCCAGTTTTATCATGTATTGTTCCTATCCATGCCTTGAGATGGCTTTTCAAATTCATATGACACATCAGAGTCAAATCTAGAACTTACTATGGATACAGCACAAACCGACTTAAGTCTACTGGACTGACCAAGAAAAGCATTAGTCTGACTGAGACCCCCGTTTTTCCCCACAAACCTTCACTGTGAGGCCTGAGGAATGACGGTGGTTTCAGGAAAGACAAATGAATACAGAGTCCAGGTGTTAAGAACACAATAGTAGGTACAGTAAGAGTTAGGCTGCATCCCAAATGGTACCCTATTCCCTATACAGTACCCTATTGGCCCTGGTCAAAAGTCGTGCACTATATAGGGAATAGCGTGCCATTTGGGACACACACTAAGAGTTGGCCTCTGGGCTTCAGAGCAATTTGAACCAGCCAGACAGGTGATTGATGGAGCCCAGGGCCCATGCAGGGTAGGTAGGTCTGCGTCGCCAATGGAACCCTACTTTATACATAGTGCACTACTTTTGACCAGAGTTGATCACAGCCGATAGGGTGCTGGTCAAAAGTACTACAGTAAATAGGAAATATGGGGGACATTTGGGAGGCAGCTTAGGTTGTATGGAGCAGCTGGTCCTGTCTCAGAAAGAGCTCCTGGGCTGTAGAGGGGTTTACCTGACAGCTCAATGGACTCTTTTCATACTCAGCCACAGTGTATAGTTTTATCTGCATCCCAATTGGCACCCTTCAGTATTCCCTATATAGTGCACTACTTTTGACCAGAGGGTTCTGGTCAAAAGTAGTGCACTATATACTGAACAGGATGCCATTTGGGACACAAGTCCCTGTGTTATGTGTTATATTTAGTCAGTCATAGTGCATCGTGTAATGTGTTATACATGCCTCGTTCAGCGTTTTGGGCCGGTGATGAAGTGAAGACAGCCACTCCATCGCACATGTGATCCCTGAACATAGTGTACTAGCTACTAGCAGACAGACAGGCCAGACTCACCATACTGTGTCTGCATCCCAAATGGCACCCTATATTCCCTATATAGTGCACTACTTTTGACCAGAGGCCTATGGGCCCTGGGCAAAACTTGCTCACCAGAAGGGAATAGGATTTAGGATGCAGACTGTATTAGACAGGCCAGATGGATGGGAGTGGACATCTGGTTTCACTGTACAGTACTCTTCATGCTCAGTACATACTGTCGGCAGTATTTTACTAGTGGTCTTTGTGACTGTGTTTTCCACTCCACTCAAAAGTCTCTCCTCAGCCCTCACACTGTAGGATGTACAGATGTAGGATCTTAATTTGATCACTCTTTTGATGCTGATAATTCTCCTGCACAGCATGAAATGCAAGCTTGTAGTGTATTTGAGTTTTAAAAAGGCTTCAAAAGACTTCATTTGCCCTGATGAAAAATATAATCCACATAGTAATTCACATTTCCTATTGCTGCAGGATTATTTTCCTGCTGTAGCAAACTGGCTCGTTATTAAGATCCTACATCTATAGATATCCCAGGATGGGTGTGTTGTACAGCTAATAGGAAACAGTAGGGTGCCATTTGGGATGCACACAAGAGGATGTAGAGAATGTGGGATAAAAGACTATAGAGCAACAGTTGGTATTGTAACTCTGACTTCTCTTTTCCATCCCTGAGAGAGATACCTGTGGGTTGGAGTTGGAAACAGGTCCGGCTTTGTTTGGACAAGCAGAATTCCTGGACATATTTGAATCCATTCATGATGTGAGCAGGCCACAGGCAGACGAGAAGGGAAAATAACCCAGAGATCTCAGCTAGAGGTGAGACAGACTAGGTGAGACCAGGGTTGTATTGTGAATGTGTTTGTTAAGGACAAAACAGGCCGTGCCGATGAACGGTTAAAAGCAGCATGGTAGCCGTGCTGCCACAGAACATCGGCCATCATTTTCTGTTAATTTCCTAATGATTATATGTGTTGAATCGCCAGCGTTTGTCAGTCCACAGCATTGGAACAGAACAGATCCTTTATAGGAGCAGCGCTGCCTGGCGGTCTAACTATCTATAGATATTATTTTGGGGGGGTACCTTTTACCCCTTTTTCTCCCCAATTGGTAGTTACAGTCTTGTTCCATCGCTGCAACTCCCGTACGGACTCGGGAGAGGCGAAGGTCGAGACCCATGCGTCCTCCGAAACACGACCCCACAAAGCCACACTGCTTCTTGACACACTGCTCGCTTAACCCGGAAGCCAGCCACACCAATGTGTTCGAAGGAAACAACGTACAGCTGGTGACCGAAGTTAGCATGCATGCGCCCGACCGCCACAAGGAGGCGCTAGAGCGTGATGGGACAAGGACATCCCAGCCGGCCAAACCCTCCCCTAACCCGGACGACGCTGGGCCAATTGTGCGCCGCCTCATGGGTCTCCCAGTTGCGGCCGGCTCCGACACAGCCCGGGATCGAACACGGATCTGTAGTGACGCCTCTAGCACTGCGATGCAGTGCCTTAGACCGCTGCGCCACTCGGGAGGCCCCTGTCTAACTATCATTAAACCACTGCAGGACCTTTTATTCCTGGTCTGATAAAGGAAATAGTTTAATGACTACCATAACAATATTCCTGTAGTTTCCTGACTACCCTAACAATAGTTCTGCTGTAGTTTCATGACTACTTTATCATAGTAATAGTCCTATAGTTTCATGACTACTGTACCATAACAATAGTTCTGCTGTAGTTTTATGATATATAGCATATATATCATTTTTTGGGAACTCAGTTGGGGTATCAACTTACTGTTGAAAGTTAGTATATTAAAATACACAAGGTGCAATTTCGACATTTGGTTGTCCATCAGCAGTTTTTCTCTTGTTGTGTCAGTCATTGACAGTCACTCAATTAGCCCATGTCAGCTAACATTTTTTAGAGTGTTAAGTTAGTCTAGCCAGCTATCTAAACTTGTAGGCCCCCATCTCACTCAGATATCATATTAACATGGCATAAGTCATGGCAAAATGCGTAGAATTGCAGGAAATTAGCTGTAAAATTGCTAATTATTTTCTCCGCCCCCCCATGGCAAAATGTGTAGAATTGCAGAAAACTTGCTTTAAAAATGCAACATTTTCTCTGCGCCCCATGGAAAAATGTGTAGAATTGCAGGAAATTGCTAAATGTTGCTTATAGAAATCCAATATGGATGGTGTTAAGAGATAGATGGGTGGTGTTGAATGGTGTTGAAGGATGGGACTAATAACAACTAACAACAACTAATAACAACAAGATAACTAATAATGTAAAGCATACTGTGTCCATAATAAGTATATAGGTTATAGGTTGAGAGCTTTTGTGAAAGAGCACAGTTAGAAAGATATGGCATTACAGTCGTATGAAAAAGTTTGGGCACCCCTCTGAGGCTGCATAATAATTAACTCTGTCATCACAGAAAATGATCACAGTGGCATGCCATTCATTTTCTAATAAAAGCTGAGTACTGGGGTATTGTCCAGACAAAGATTTTTAGTGTAGCAATATTAAGTTGTATGAAATGAAATCAGATGTAAAAAATAGGCTATGCAAAAATGTGGGCACCCTTGTCATTCTGTTGATTTGAATACCTGTAACTGTTGATTTGAATACCTTAGCACTGATTAATTGGAACACACAATTGGTTTGGTGAGCTCATTAAGCCTTGAACTTCATAGACAAGTGCATCCAATCATGAGAAAAGGTATTTAAGGTGGCCAATTGCAAGTTGATGTTCTCTTTGACTCTCCTCTGAAGAGTGGCAACATGGGGGCCTCAAAACAACTCTCAAATGACCTGAAAACAAAGATTGTTCAACATTATGGTTTAGGGGAAGGCTACAAAAAGCTATTGCAGAGATGTAAGCTGTCAGTGTCCACTGTGAGGAACATAGTGAGGAAATGGAAGACCACAGGCACAGTTCTTGTTAAGGCCAGAAGTGAAATATCGGAGAGGCAAAGGCGAAGGATGGTGAGAACGGTCAAAAACAGCCCACAGACCACCTCCAAAGAACTACAACATCATCTTGCTGCAGATGGTGTCACTGTGCATCGTTCAACAATTCAGCGCACTTTGCACAAGGAGAAGCTGTACGGGAGTGTGATGCGGAAGAAGCCTTTTCTGCACACACGCCACAAACAGAGTCGCTTGAGGTATGCCAAACGCACATTTGGACAAGCCAGCTTCATTTTGGAATAAGGTGCTGTGGACTGATGAAACAAAGATTGAGTTATTTGGTCATAACAAGGGGCGTTATGCATGGCGGCAAAAGAACACAGCGTTCCAAGAAAAACACTTGCTACCCACAGTAAAATTTGGTGGGGGTTCCATCATGCTGTGGGGCTGTGTGGCCTTGTTAAAGTTCAGGGTCGCATGTATTCCACTCAATATCAGCAGATTATTGGGAATAGTGTTGAAGAATCAGTCACAACGTTGAAGTTACGCCGGGGCTGGATATTTCAACAAGATAACGACCCAAAACACTGCTCAAAATCTACCCGGGCATTTATGCAGAGGAACAAGTACAATGTTCTGGAATGGCCATCCCAGTCCCCGGACCTGAATATCATTGAGAATCTGTGGGATGATTTGAAGCGGGCTGTCCATGCTCGGCAACCATCAAAACTAACTGAAGTGGAGATGTTTTGTAAGGAGGAATGGTCCAAAATACCTTCATCCAGAAACCAGACACTCATTAGAGGCTATAGGAAGCGTCTAGAGGCTGTTATTTTAGCAAAAGGAGGCTCTACTAAATATTGATGTGATTTTTCTGTTGGGGTGCCCAAATTTATGCACCTGTCTAATTTCGTTTTGATGCATATTGCACATTTTCTGTTAATCCAATAAACCTCATTTCACTACTGAAATATTACTGTGTCCATCAGTTATTTGATAGATCAAAAGGAAATTGCTGATCCAAACACCCAATTATTTACAAATGGAAATCATGGAAATTGTCAGGGGTGCCCAAACTTTTTCATACAACTGTAGAAGCAAACCGGACGGACATCATGAAAATGATTGGAGAGGTTGAGGGTAGAGGAAGTTCAGGAGTAAAAACAAACAAAATAGTGTCCATAAAATGTATATAGTATGTATTAGCTGGAAGTAGAGGCCTAAGCATTGTGTTCACTAGTTTACTCCAATTAGGGAAGGGGTGGTGGGGTTGGAAAGTAATACAGGGAAATATATTTTTTTTAAGGATATGTATATGTATGTATGTATGTATGTATGTATGTATGTATGTATGTGTGTGTATGTATGTATTTGCGAGGGGAAAATAACTAATGGGGGATTGGAAGTGATGCAGACAATTACATTGATGGAAGTTAGTCTATCTGCAATAATAAAGCTGATATACCCCCTAAATTTTTTTAATAAAAAAGACATGTTGCTTAGGGCCCCCAAAACGCTAGGGCCGGCCCTGCCAATCCATCACAGACACACCAGCCTGGAAGTGTTTTGAGGCCTTTTCTGCTTACGTAGCTATAAGTTGTGCTATAAATATTTATTTGTATAATTTTACCCAACAAAGAGTGTTGTCTGAATGTCTGCAGTCTGTGCCTTCCTCCCCCGCTGGCTCCTCTAGTTCAGTGGTTGGTTGGGTTCAGACCTGGGTTAAAATACTAATTGAAATCTTTCAAATACTTTGAGCGTTTGTTTTAGCCTGCCTGGAGTGCCAGATGGGCAGGGTTTGCAGTTTCAGGACAATTCTATTGATCCATTAAGCAAGGCAAACTAAATCAAGCACAGGTAAAGTATTTGAAATTATTCTTAAATAGTATTTGAACCCAGGTCTGGTTGGGTTAGAATCAGGAGGAGGAGTATTTGGGATCTTTTTCCACAAGGAGATTTCAGAGCAGAGCGTGACGACCCTTCTCCTGTTTCCTCTCTCTAATCACCTCAGCTTCAGACTCAGCTTCAGACACATTAACTCTGGCTGAGTCACACATGGCACCTGTACGGCTCTGGTCAAAAGTAATGCACTATATAGGGAATAGGGTGCCATTTGGGACGCAGCCAATGTTTGGTCTGTTAGGTCTGGGAGAAGCTTAACGGCTCTGCAGGTAGACGGCCCCAGCTATTAGCCTGTTGGCTATTACCATTCATATCAGGAGAAAAACTTTCCTTTCTTTGCCCACTTAGAGTAAAACACAGAGCCGCCGACGTGGGCCACCACCGCTTACAAGGACTGTGAGCTCTCATTCTCCGTGGCCGACGTGAGTAAAATATTTAAGCGTGATAACCACAGAGGGCATCCTAAGCCGCATCCTCAGAGCATGTGCAGACCAACTGGCTGGAGTGTTTACGGACAATTTCTCCCTATCCCAGTCTGTTGTCCCCACTTGCTTCACCATTGTTCCTGTACCCAAGAAAGTGAAGGTAACTGAACTAAATTACTATCGCCCAGTAGCACTCACTTCTCATGAAGTGCATTGAGAGGCTAGTTAAGAATCATATCACCTCCACCTTATCTGACACCCTAGACCCACTACGATTTGCATACCGCCCCAACAGATCCACAGATGACACAATCGCCATCGCACTGCACACTACCCTATCCCATCTGGACAAGAGGAATACCTATGTAAGAATGCTGTTCATCGACTACAGCTCACACCATAGTGCCCTCGAAACTCATCACTAAGCTTGGGGCCCTGAGTCTTAACCTGGCCCTGTACAACTGGGTCCTGGACTTCCTGACGGGCCGACCTCAAGTGGTGAAGGTAGGCAACAACACCTCAGCCACGCTGATCCTCAACGCGGGGGCCCCACAAGGGTGCATGCTCAGCCCCCTCCTTTACTCCCTGTTCACCCATGATTGTGTGGCCACGCACATCTTCAACTCAATCATCAAGTTTGCTGATGACTCAACAGTGGTAGGCCTGATTACTAACAATGAAGAGACAGTCTACAGGGAGGAAGTGAGGGCCCCGGCGGAGTGGTGCCAGGAAAATAACCTCTCCCTCAACGTCAACAAAACAAAGGAGCTGATCGTGGATTTCAGGAGACAGCAGAGAGTATACCCTCATCCACATTGACGGGGCCGCAGTGGAGAGGGTGAAAAGCTTCAAGTTCCTCGGCGTGCACATCATTGACAACCTGAAGAGGTCCATTCACATAGACATTGTGGTGAAGAAGGCGCAACAGCAACTCTTCAACCTCAGGAGGCTGAAGAAATTCATCTTGGCCCCTAAGACCCTCACGAACTTCTACAGATGCACCATTGAAAGGGAAATGGGATACAGTTGAACAACTGAATGCATTCAACTGAAATGTGTATTCCGCATTTAACCCAACCCCTCTGAATCAGAGCATCCTGTCGGGCTGTATCACCGCCTGGTACGGCAATTGCAGAAAGAAAGAGAGGGAGGCCCAAACACCAGCCCAGCAGTATACTTCAAGTGGAAAATATTCCAGCCTCTGCTTTCACTTTACAACTTAATTCCCCACCTCAGTAGATACTGTCTAAAAGTGTGTCCAGAATGGCACCCTATTTCCCATTCAGTGCACTGCTTTTGACCAGGGCCCATAGGTCTGTTCAAAAGTAGTGCACTTTATAGGGAATAGGGTGCCATTTGGGACGCATCCCGATACTGTATATAACGCTCAGCTGTAGTAGGCTGTAGCTTTTTTATTTTCCTTGTCAACAGTCATTTTACAGGATGAGGCAGCAGACTCTGTTCAGTACTCCCCTGATCATATAAGGAGGATCCAAGGTCCCTTTCACACTTTTTATATCACACGGGAAAACCTCCAAAAACCTAGTAGCTTCACTACGATGGATTTGAGGGAAGGGCTTCAGTATGCTGCCCTACCAGAAGACAGAAGTGTGCTACCATTGGAAGAGTGCCCTACAGAAGACAGCACTGTAGCTACCATTGGAAAAATGCATCTCATTTTATAGGTTTGATCTGTGACATATATTTTTATACAGAGAGATAATCCCTTACAGTTGGCTCTAACCTTCACCAGACTGACCACCTACACTGGGCTGTGTTCAGAACACACACACACACACACACGCACACACACACAAACACACGTACATACACACAAAAACAGTCTCCTTTAATTATGTGCATTGGAGATAAAAAAACAAAACAAAATATGAATGTGTTATTGGTATTTCAAGGTCATTGTGTTGTGACCTCACCCACATTGGATGTATGTAACATTCTATATATTACTTCGACTCGCTCAGCTTTGCAGCTCCACCAACACCCCATTAAATCCTCAGGTGGGTTTCCAGCACTCTGATCCTCAGGTGCTTGTGTGTGTGTGTGTGTGTGTGTGTGTGTGTGTGTGTGTGTGTGTGTGTGTGTGTGTGTGTGTGTGTGTGTGTGTGTGTGTGTGTGTGGTTATGTGTGGTTATGTGTGTGGAGGGAAAGAACTCTTGGATCAACCCTTGGAAGGAGCACCTGACTTTACTACCAGTTGCAGTGAGAATAATCGCTACAGTACAGGAGAACCCATAAGTATGTAACACAATGGCAACATAATCTACCATTGTTGTTGGTCTTTCCCACCCAACGCCATGTATTACAGAACCTGGTGGGTTTATGCTTTAATTGACGTCCAGAGCCAGAAACTGTCACTACGGATTTGAGAGAAACCATTTGACTGTGTCTGTGTCCCAAATGGCACCCTATTCCCTATATAGTGCACTACTTTCGATGGGCTCTGTTCAAAAGTATTGGCTCTGGTCAAAAGTAGTGCACTATATAGGGAATAGGGTGCCATTTGGGATGCAGCCTGCAATGAAGCAAAAGCTTAAACCCAATGAAATCACAGCTAACAATGCACACATTTTATCACCAGTATGTTATTTTACAATACAGTAGCACCCAGGTGGTCGTTATGAGTTCTGGATGGAGCCTGCTATAGCTACCTATGTGTGTTTCCTATACTAGAAGACCTGTTTTGACTGGTCTGCTGTCCATCTGGCATGGCTATAAGGGAGCCAAAATGTGGTTTGTGTTGTTACAGCCCAGACCTAGGTTACATCCCAAGTGGCACCTTATTCCCTAGATAATGCACTACTTTTGACCAAAGCCCTATGGACCCTGGTCAAAAGTAGTCCACTATAAAGGGAATAGGGTGCCGTTTGGGATGCAGTTCTGGATACAGAATGTGTTTTTTATTGTTACGCCCCAGTCAGACCTAGATACCAGCGGGCCAGCAGCAGAATGGGTGGATCAAAGAGGAGTGTAGAGGAGTTTAGCAGGCCAAACAGTGTGTCACTACTGCTTGAAAACCTCCCATACTCTGGACCTGAACAACATTCATCATCACTGATTAGAGACAGGTTCCTTCCGGCCTTATCTGGACACACACACTGTGTCCCAAATGGCACCCATAGCACTCTGGTCAAATGCAGTGCACTATATAGGGAATAGGGTCATTTGAGACACACACAAAGCTGACGTTTACACTACTGTCGCTTAGCTTCAAACACCATCCCCATGCTTCATGGTTGGGTGGTTTCGCCCATAAACTACTGGCAGAATATCTCTGTTTTTCCCTCACTTTATTTCAGGTTAGATAAGTCATATGTTCCTTCTCTCTGTAAAGCTGATGCATAACCAGCCTAGATTCACTGGGTGTATAATTGTTTTTTAAAAATATTCTTACCAAAGTGTTGAGGGTGGTGCACTTTGAAAGATTTATCTACAAGAAAGCCCCCATACCATGGTTGAGAGTTTGGTGCCACACACACACACAGCATAGCGGCACCACAGTGATTGATTACATTTTCCAGTTCTCCACACAACTGGACCAGGGTTTCACCCTCTGATTAGCCAATTGAAAACCCTTCAGACAAATTGACAGAAACAGTTGCAATGCAACACTATTCGAGTTACCATGGAAAATCAATTTCCATTACTACATGTCATCTTAAAACACACACTATTGACAAAATACCCGACAGTACTTTACAGAGCAAAACAATATATAAAGGAGAATGACTGTAAATGGATGACCTAGACCCAGTAAAATGTAATGTGGTATGCAACGGTTGGTTGCTCCGTCTTTTTCCCTAAGACATTACCGTTTACTGACTTTGTACTGCAATTCTAGATACGCATTAATACACGAGGGCAAAGCAACAAGGAAGACAGTGACTCTACTGTAAATCACAGCTAAACTCCCCAGATCCTTCTAGCTGCTATAAACCTGAAAGCACCCTATAGAACTGTGATGACTTGAACACCTGGACAACACTGTTAGCAATGGTAGCCAGGGTCCTGTATCCCAACTAGATACCCTTTTCCCTATGTGGTGATTTTTCTGCAGGTGTTTGAGAGTGAATCAAATCAAATCAAATGTTATTTGTCACATGCGCCGAATACAACAGGTGTAGACCTTACAGTGAAATGCTTACTTACAAGCCCTTAACCAACAATGCAGAAGGTGTGTGTTGGAGAGCGGGACTGAAATAGCTCCGAGAGATCTCTGTGATCTCTCTCTACAAAGAACTCATTACAATGTCTTTCTAAAACAATAAGAATATCCATTGAGTGATTTTTCCATATCTTCCACATTTCATGTCTGTTTGTCTGTCTGTGCTCTTAGGCACTGTTCAAAGCCTTGGCCGGACTACTGCATTTGGGTCCCCTGGGGTCTCCCGGGGCCCCCCAACCCCCCATCGCAAAAATGAAAGTTTTACTTATTTTATTTAGGAAAACATGCCCACCCAGGCCCACCCGTGCCTACGCCCCTGGGTCCTCATTTGTCAATATTGCTTGAAGAAACTATTCTAAAATACTAATTATGAACGGAATTGAGAGTAAACATAGAAAAAGTGTGATTTATTAAACAATCCTACCAAGCCTCATATGCACACTGGTAGGAGATAGCTGTTGATGAATACCAATTGTTCACAGCCTCTGTGCTCATGCACTACCTTAGCTATCTGCATTTCGAAACGCCCATAATTAACCATTATAGTCAAAATCATCCCTTTAAAGCCAATGGGGAATATACAACACTATACCATGAAATAGCTTACAACAGCCAACCAAAAAAAGCTTAGATTTTTTTTTTCTTTCCCAGAGGATGAAATAGAGGTGCTTGTGTCAGAGATTAAGTACAACCAAAAGGTTTTATTTGGCTTACTCAGTTGTGGTTTGACCTGTAAAAATGAAAACATAGCTACAAAGAGAGAACCATTAGGCAAATTCAAGTTGCCTTAGCAATGGCAAATATACTTCAAATGAGTAGGAAACACTCACCAAGAAGCCATCCATCCTCAACAGCTCCCTCCTCTAGGCATATAGGCCAACATTGCTGTTCTGCAGAATGAACGAGTTGTGCGTTCCACCTGGCCACCTCAGCAGCGTTTTTTTACGCATCACATAACCTTTCACCTGCATATTAAGAGTGGAAGCCTTTTCTGTTCACGTAGTTGAACTCATTTTGTGATGGTGCTTTTATGGCAAAGTGGGTGCCGTCTATCGCTCCGTTCGTACTTGGGAACCCATTGATGGCAAAGAAACCCATGTTGACTTCAACCTGTTGTGCGATGGTGTAGAAATGGTATGTTAAAGTTTGTTTAGCTGATGATTGCGTTCAAAACATTGGCTCATCAAGAGATGTGAGTTGCCGATCCTCAAGCTCCCGCTGAAAAGTGCCGGTTGCCAAAAACCCCAGGGTGGATAGCACTTTAATGTGCACCTGAATGCTCATTCGATTGCCCATTATCTCAGTCTTTTACAATACTTCAACAATGGTTTCACTTTCATACGTACCTCTAATTGAACAAATTACTGTAATTATATATCGTAACAAATGCACTGATGTGGTCAAATTATATTATGGCCTGTTGCATGAATTCACAATGGAAATACAATTAAATTAAAACAATTGTGAATTATTAGGCCTACTCTTACAATTTCACAAATGTTCAACTAAGTTTTTCCACATTCTATGCTTGACAAGTAGTTCCCTTATTCCACCACTTGGCACTGTGCGTTCGCCTGGTCATGGCTGTTCGTAAATTTACGCACACTATCAAGCAAATGTTCATATTGATAAATCTCAAACTTTGCGTGGAAATGATCCCACGCATGGTTTACGACAGATTTGTGGCTACGCGTGATTGGTAAACTAGGTCTCTGGTCTTTACTCTTTACTTCTGTGTCTTTATTTCTTTACTTCTGTGTTCTTAAGCCAAACATATCACATCGGAAATGTATTAATCTTCAATGGTGACTGAGAGAGAGAAGAGAGAGAGAGAGCGAGGTGAGAGAGAGAGAGGGAGAGGGAGAGCAGGGTGAGAGAGATAAAGAGGAGAGAATGAGAGGAGAGAATAGAATAAAACTTTATTGTCCATCCAGGATGGACATTTTTCTTTGGCATCACCTTCCATTAAAATGATCACATACACATACATTCTCACATCATACACATTTAAACGTCAGTCCATCATGTTGCATACACTAAAGACATAGAGGACATCGATACATTCACTCACAACCGACCGCTGTCCCAACTGCACTGGATAGAGAGGGAGAGAGAGAGAGAGAGAGAGAGAGAGAGAGAGAGAGAGAGAGAGAGAGAGAGAGAGAGAGAGAGAGAGAGAGAGAGAGAGAGAGAGAGAGAGAGAGAAAGTTCGTATTTGAACTCTGTATCCAGACCAGACACCATTAAAGTAGTGTGCCAAGTGTGCATGTCTGTTCGGAGGATGGGATATAAAAGGTTTCCTCCCCCAGAAGAACAGTCAGGTATTCATTACAGATCTATAACAGAAGAACAGTAGGTATTCATTACAGATCTATAACAGAAGAACAGTAGGTATTCATTACAGATCTATAACAGAAGAACAGTCAGGTATTCATTACAGATCTATGACAGAAGAACAGTCAGGTATTCATTACAGATCTATAAATGAATTCTCAGGGAGAACCAGTGAGATGGTCTTGGAGACAGAGGACTAAGAGGAGAGAGGTGTTGGGAGAGGGTCTGCGTCCCAAATGGCACCCTATTCCCTACACAGTGCACTACTTTTGACCAGAACCTGATGGACCCTGGGCAAAACTAGTGCATATGGAGAAAAGGGTGCCAAAGGAGAGAGTTATACTACCTTCCCACGTACGCCTAGAGAGGAGACAGGTGGAGGGAGGGTATATTTAACGGTTAGTCTGCAGCACCAAGACCTGTGTTAGACTAAAATCACACATGAATAATGGTCCGTGGTCGCCTCAATCCGGTGTAGTTTATCGTTGAATACAATGGTAAGTTACAGCTGATGCGTGGGGTTTCACAGTGTTGGCTTTGTCTAATCTAATGGCTTTACCTGAGGAGTGAGAGGAGGACCTGAACATACAGTAGTAGTCAGTAGTAGTAGTATTAGTAGTATTAGTATTAGTACAGTAGTAGTACAGTAGTAGTAGTAGTAGTAGTAGTAGTAGTAGTAGTAGTAGTAGTAGCAGTAGTAGTAGTAGTAGAGTATTATTCTTACTATTATTATTATTATTATTATTAGTAGTAGTAGTAGTAGTAGTGGTATTAGTAGTAGCGGTATTAGTAGTTTTAATAAAATAAAATAAAATAAAATACAATTTGATTTGCCACATGCGCCGAATACAACAGGTGTAGACATTACCGTGAAATGCTTACTTACAGCCCTTAACCAACAATGCATTTATTTTTTAAATAAAAAAGTAAAATAAGACAACAACAACAAAAAAGTGTTGAGAAAAAACAGTAGGGAGGCTATATACAGGGGGGTACCAGTGCAGAGTCAATGTGCGGGGGCACCGGCTAGTTGAGGTAGTTGAGGTAATATGTGCATGTGGGTAGAGTTAAAGTGACTATGCATAAATAATTAACAGAGTAGCAGCAGCGTAAAAAGATGGGGTGGGGGTGGGGCGGGGGGGGCAGTGCAAGTAGTCCGGGTAGCCATGATTAGCTGTTCAGGAGTCTTATGGCTTGGGGGTAGAAGCTGTTGAGAAGCCTTTTGGACCTAGACTTGGCGCTCCAGTACCGCTTGCCGTGCGGTAGCAGAGCGAACAGTCTATGACTAGAGTGGCTGGATTCTTTGACAATTTTGAGGGCCTTCCTCTGACACCGCCTGGTATAGAGGTCCTGGATGGCAGGAAGCTTGGCCCCAGTGATGTACTGTGCCGTACGCACTACCCTCTGTAGTGCCTTGCGGTCTTAGGCCGAGCAGTTGCCATACCAGGCGGTGATGCAACCAGTCAGGATGCTCTCGATGGTGCAGCTGTAGAACTTTTTGAGGATCTGAGGACCCATGCCAAATCTTTTCAGTCTCCTTAGGGGGCTTTGTCGTGCCCTCTTCACGACTGTCTTGGTGTGTTTGGACCATGATAGTTCGTTGGTGATGTGGACACCAAGGAACTTGAAGCTCTCAACTTGTTCCACTACAGCCCTGTCAATGAGAATGGGGGCATGCTCTGTCCTCTTTTTTCCCTTTTTCCAATCATCTCCTTTGTCTTGGTCACGTTGAGGGAGAGGTTGTTATCCTGGCACCACACGGCCAGGTCTCTGACCTCCTCCCTATAGGCTGTCTCATCGTTGTCGGTGATCAGGCCTACCACTGTTGTGTCGTCGGCAAACTTAATGATGGTGTTGGAGTCGTGCCTGGCCATGCAGTCATGGGTGAACAGGGCGTACAGGAGGGGACTGAGCACGCACCCCTGAGGGGCCCCTGTGTTGAGGATCAGCATTGCAGATGTGTTGTTACCTACCCTTACCACCTGGGGACAGCCCGTCAGAAAGTCCAGGATCCAGTTGCAGAGGGAGGTGTTTAGTCCCAGGATCCTTAGCTTAGTGATGAGCTTTGAGGGAACTATGGTGTTGAACGCTGAGCTGGGTCTGGCGGTGAGGATTGGGATGGGGCTTGGGATGGTTCTGGGGCTGGGAGGAGAGGGGGTCTGATGGCTGGATCAGGCTGGGTTAGGGCTTGGGATGGGGTTTAGGAGAAGAGGGCCATGGCTGTAAATCACAGTGTGGTAATGCCTGGACGTGTGACAGGATCTACACTCCTTAAAAAATGGGTTCCAAAAGGGTTTTTCGGCTGTCCCCATAGGATAACCCTCTTTGGTTCCAGGTAGAACTCTTTTGGGTTCCATGTAGAACCCTCTGGGGAAAGGATTCTATGTGGAACCCAATAGGGTTCTACCTGGAACCAAAAAGGGTTCTTGAAAGGGTTCTCCTATAGGGGACTCTAAGTGTGAGAGGGGGTCTGGAGGCTTATAGGTGGTTCTGAGAGGGAAAAGGGTCCTGGATGTGTGACATGATTTGGTAATTAGCTGGATGGACTGGTGCTTGGTCTTGGGGTTACTGGGAGAGGAGGACTGGGGGCTGGGATTGGGCAGGGAGGGATGGACTGGAAGGTGAGAATGGGACTGATAGAAAGACTATGGGGGTAGATGTGCCTGTGTCTTAATGTAAGTGTGTGATAGGGACTGGTGGTGGGATGGGGCTGCATGGGTCTAAGTGTGAGAGGGTGTCTGAAGGGTTTATAGTTGAGGAGAAAAAAAATAGTGCTCTATTCCCCAAATAGCACTCTATTCCCTGTGTAGTGCACTATATTTGACCAGGGCCCATACCCAACCTAGCCCTAACCCTAGCTTCATGTCCACATCCCAGTTCAACCCTAACTCTAGCCTCAACCACAACTCTAACCCTAACCCTAGCTTCATGTCCACATCCTGGTTCAACTCTAACCCTAGCCTCTACCACAACCCTTACCCTAACTTTAATGCTTACCATAGCTTCATGTCCACATTCCGGTTCAACCACAACCCTTAACCACAACCACAACACCAACCTTAACCCTAGTCTGAATCTTTTACAACCCCAACCCTAACCCTATCTTCATGACTACATTCCGGTTCAACCTTAACCCTAGCCTCAAAAGTAGTGCACTATACAGGGAATATAGGGAGCCATTTGGGATGTACACAAAGAGGGAGGTATTAATCAGCAGATGCTATGTCTGCTGGCTGTGTGGATGCTTCATTACATCTGGCCTGCTGCAGTGATTTACATGAACACCTGCAGGTGCTGTTCTGCTTCACTCTGCTCCTCACAGCATTCTGGGGAAGAGGGAGAGAAGAGGAGGGAGAGGTGAGGAGGGAGAGAGGAGGAGGAGAGGAGAGGAGAGGCAGGCCCTCGATTCTGGGGGAGACAAAGACTGCGTCCTAAATGGCACCCTATTCCCTATATAGTACACTACGTTTGACTAGAGCCCTGTGAGACCTGGTCAAAAGTAATGCACTAAATAGGGAATAGGGTGCCATTTGGGACACACACGAGGGAGGCAGACCACTTCTACAGTACAGTCTGCCATGTGTTTCCACGTGATAAGGAAGAGAAAGAGGGAAAGTGAGGTCAGACACAATGCTGGAGTCAACAGGCCCCTCTCCTCCTCTCTTCCCTCATCCCCCTCTCCTGCATGTAGATTTATGTGGGTCTCTAAAGGGAGCAGAGGGGGTCTGAGAGGGGACTGTGTCTGGGGACTGGGGTGCCTGGTAAAGGAGGATGTTATTCTAAACAGTATCTCAGGGAACTAGAGAAAGAATGAGTAGGAGATCACATAGAAACAACTTCCTCTTTGACTGCGTCCCAAATGGCACCCTGTTCTTTACACAGTGCTCTACTTATGACCAGAACTCTATGGGCTCTGTTGAAAAGTAATGCACTATACAGGGAATAGGGTGCCATTTGGACACAGTTTGAGTGTTTCAGCAGCACAGGATAAATTAGCCTGCTGATTGCAATCTACAAGGCAGTATATGTACAGTATACTGTATGTTTGAGTAACATTACAGGAATCAAAATCTCCCACAGGGTGCTGTAGGGACTAGGGAGTGTGAGTGTTATGATTCCCCAGTAGAGTCATTAGCAGTGATGTAGTATTCAGGCTGCTGTTTAGAAGGGCAGAGTCACTGGTTATGAGCTTACCTGATATCATCTCTCTGATATGACAGTTATTTCCTGCTATACTGACTGCATCCCAAATGGCACCCTATTCCCTATATTGTACACTACTTTCGACCAGGGCTCATAGGGAATGCAGGGAAAAGGGTGCCATTAGAGACGCAGTGTATGGCTGAATCTGTGGGCTCTCCATTGGAAAGTCTCCAAACTTGGTGTCAAAATAGCCACAAGTGTTAAGCACCAATGTACTCCACTGCAGCACAACTCTACTTTCCAAAACGGTGATGACTGAATTCAAAACGGGAATGTAAATGTTAATGTACAGGAAGACTATATTGTATGTTGTACATAAAAACATGTGCTGTACAAAAGTTTTTATTTGCCTCAAGGAAGTTGTTAAAAAGAACAAGAGAAAACCTACCATTATGGTGTAGCTGTAGCTACCTCAGAGTTCTGCACATTCAATAAGAAATCAACTGAAAAGCAACTGATTTGTCAAATATTTCCATCTTGAATTGTTCCAAAAAGTTTCATTTTAATTCCATCAAATGAGATACCAAGGTCTTTAATTTTCTCTTTCCCATTGGCAATCCAAAGCTTCTATGGTTCAATCCACACTACTTTTATTGCACTCCTCGGTCCAAGGAAAACTATTACAGTCATCAGTGGCTCGCAGTGAACACGTTGCCATTGCTTCACTTCATTGAGATCCGTCCGTCAAAATACTTAAATTAACAACAAGGTTTAGGTCTGTATTTGAACTCAGGAGAAGTTTGTGTGGGTTGTTTGTTATCCTCCTGAGGCCAATAGCAATGCATAGTACAGCTGGTTCAATATTACTACTGGTACAATCCCTCTGACAACTACTGTCTAGTTGGAAGACTTCTGGCATGTTCTAGATCTCGGTTCCCAAACCAACTTCGTGTTATATTGCTCTCCTTAACCACCTTTTGAAACATGTACGTTCTCTGAAGAGCAGAACACCAGACACAGCAGGAACAGAGCATCTTTGTTCCAGATATTTCTATCAGAAGGATTTTAAGGAGAGTCTATCACCCCAGGTGGGTCCTCATAGCTCAGATCTGTCTAAGGTGGTTCTGTCTAGTTTTCAGTAAATATTCCACTGACAGTATTTCATAATAACTTTCAATTTTACAGGGATTTATAGAGAAGATAAAAAAATACAATAATAGTAAAATGAATGTATTTTACCCAAATAGGATAGCATACACTCTAACGTCCTTAGTTGGGCTAAATGTATATGATTTAAAGGGTGAAAATGAAATGCATGGTCCTTTAAGAATAAGATTGTAGCTTACACAGCACTGTGAACTTTTTTAATCTGGGGGATCAGAGAGTGAAAATGTAACAGCGATAAACTTAAAGCAAACACATAAAACTAAAAGATCTACCACTACTGCTGCTGCTACGTGCGTGCAGGGCCCCTGTTCACAACCCTCTGTGTGCCAACCACAGTTAGCTAGCTAGAGCGCACAAAAACAACATTAAAAAGGGTTTTAACGCTTCAGTGAAAATGCCAACAGGCCCCTTGTGGGATTTACGACATCTAAATTGCTCAGTGTGTTTACTTGCGGCTGGCTTCTGACTAGTCATGGATCTGATGGTCTGTTGCTGCAGGTGAATTTAACGGGTGTATCAAGGCCTCCTGGTGGGGTGCGGTGGGGTTTGGTGGGGTGCGGTGCGGGGGGGGTTGTTGCTCTCCTACTGGTTGGTGAATTTCCTGGTTGGGTTTTATAGGCACCAGGCTCGCACGGCATCCACAGGGTCAGACTGTCAGGCAAGCAGCCTGTGAACCACAGCAACGCTCCTGTGAATGAGGAGGAATGAAGAAGAATGAGAAAATCACTGTTGGAGAAGTGCCCTCATGCCAGTTACTCTAGTTACAGAGACTGTCCCAAATGGCATCATATACCCTATATAGTGCTCTACTTTTGAACAGAGCTCTATGTGCCCTGGTCAAAACTAGTGCACTACATAGGGAATAGGGTGCCATTTGGGACACATACAAAGTCTTTATATCCATAAGCTATTTCTGTCCTCAGAAGCGGATGGGTTAATAAAAAATAAAAAATAAATTACAAATAGTCTTTATACCCATTCTCTTTGTACCCACTCTCCAGTTCAGGCCTTCTCTGTGGTCCCCAAGAGGCCTGAAAATATGTTGAAGGTAAGAAGGAAGATAGAGTGTGAAAAAGAGTGTGAATTGCAGCACTGGGATTCCAATACTTTGGAGAGTAAGATTTTTGCCTTTCATCCATTTGATCTGTTTTCTGATTTTCTCACTTGTCAGGGAACTGTTATAAAAGTGAAAACTCCCAGTTCCTCTTGGCAGTTTTTTTATGGACACTGGAAAGAAGAAACCTTGAGAGAGAAGAGGACGAAAGGAAGAGAGCGAGAGAGAGAGAGACAGAAAGAGAGAGAGAGAGAGAGAGAGAGAGAGAGAGAGAGAGAGAGAGAGAGAGAGAGAGAGAGAGAGAGAGAGAGAGAGAGAGAGAGCGGACGAGGGGGACAGACAGGATAAACACACTTGAGTAAATACTGTTTCATATCTCTTACTCTGCCAAAACCAATTTTATTGCGATCCAAAACATAAACACCATATATTCCTTGAGGATGAGGTCTAGATTAATAAGTGCCCCATATTGATATGCAAAGTACTAATACATTCGGTAAAATATGTTAAAATCTGTTCCCCTATCAAGTTTCTACTGGGGAGGATAAACAATTATGACAGATCCGAAGTATCTCCCTTCTGTCGATGGCTTCTGTCCATATAGCTAAACTACTACCAATGGATATAGCTGATGTACTTCATTGCTAAAAGGAATACTTGAGTAGTGCTGAGTACATCTGCAATCTACAACCAACATCTTACCATCTGTTAACAGCCTATCAATCTCTCAACACTTTGTGATAAACATATATATTAAGCTTGATACCTCGCTCTATACTCTATATATCAACTACTCACTACTACTCAATCTATGTGTGGTCTCATTGCTCTATTATCAACCAGGTCAAGCTACAGGACTGTTTCGCTAGCACAGATTGGAATATGTTCCGGGATTTATCCGATAACATTGAGGAGTTTACCACATCAGTCACCGGCTTAATTAATAAGTGCATCGATGACGTCGTCCCCACAGTGACCGTATGTACATAACCCAACCAGAAGCCATGGATTACAGGCAACATCCGCTCTGAGCTAAAGGCTAGAGCTGCCGCTTTCAAGGAGTGGGACAATATTCTGCTAAGACCTCTGACAAGCCATCAAACAGGCAAAGCGTCAATACAGGACTAAGATCGAATCCTACTACGCCGGCTCTGACGCTCAACAGATGTGGCATGGCTTGCAAACTATCACGGATTACAAAGGGAAACCCAGCCGCGAGCTGTACAGCAAGGCTAACCTACCAAACGAGCTAAATGCCTTCTATGCTCGCGTCGAGGCAAGCAACACTGAACCATGCATGAGAACACCAGCTGTTCTGGACGACTGTGTGATCTCACTCTCCGTAGCCGATGTGAGTAATACCTTTAAACAGGTTAACATTCGCAAAGGTCGCAGGGCTAGATGGAATACCAGGATGCGTACTCATAGCATGCACTGACCAGCTGGCAAGTGTCTTCACTGACATTTTCAACCTGACCCGGTCTGTAATACTAACTTGTTTCAAGCAGACCACCATAGTCCCCGTGCCCAAGAACGCCAAGGTAACCTGTCTAAATGACTATCGCCCCGTAGCACTCACATCTATGGCCATGAAATGCTTTGAAAGGCTGATCATGGTCCACATCAACACCATCATCCCAGACACCCTGGACCCACTCCAATTCGCATACCAACCCAACAGATCCACAGATGATGCAATCTCTATTGCACTCCACACTGCCCTCACCCAACAGGACAAAAGGAATACCTACTGTATGTAAGAATGCTGTTCATTGACCTCAGCTCAGCTTTCAACCCCATAGTCCCCTCCAAGCTCATCACCAAGCTCGGGACCCTGGGACTAAACACCTCCTTCTGCAACTGGATCCTGGACTTCCTGATGGGCAGCCTATAGGGAGGAGGTCAGAGACATGGCAGTGTGGTGCCAGGACAACAACCTCTCCCTCCATGTCAGCAAGACAAAGGAGCTGATCGTGGACAACAGGAAACGGACTGTCCATTAGTTTAACCGCTACCACGACCCTGAACCAGGTCAAGAATGGGTTGTGTTGCAGACATAAATCGGGCTCCTTTTGGTCTAACCATCAACACGTAGTTTTTTCCCATGGGAGACCCAGATTCTGGTCCCGTCATGACAGTTGTGTCCCAAATGGTACCCTATTCCCTTTATAGTGCAGTACTTTTGACCTGGTCCCATAGGGCTCTGGACAAAAGTAGTGAACTATAGGGAATAGGGTGCCATTTAAGGTGCACACATGGTCAATGCAACTGTGGGCAATAGGTAACAAAGCATACAGGATCAAGGAAACCACATTTACAGTCTACAGTAAGAATTTGCAGGCTAAAGTTAAAGCTTTGAAGGTCCATTTCAAGGGAGTGTTGTCATTCTGTTCAGGTAGCAGGTAGTAGATTCTTGAAAATCCAAACTCAAACAAGCCCTTCAGCCTTCAGACACAATTATGCTGCTATTCCTCTCTTTCCTTCATCTGCTGTTTTCAAACCCTTGAGAAGAAAACATTCAAGGGCAAGGCTTTGATGGATATTGTTGTCTTTTCAGGGGTTTTATAGCTGGATGTCTACTACAGTCACGCAGAATACAGATCCATAATGATGATGTACAACTCCCTCCCAGATACACTGATTAAACCACTGGGTGGAAAAACCCTTGACAGCTTGTTTGAAATGGCACATTACAGAAACTATAAAAGGATCATCTCCATATGCTATATACTATAAACACCTTGCAGTGTTTGTAATTGTTTTCCCGGAGAATAATGACATAGCAGGCAAGACATCCACAGTGTGGTGCATTGCCATGTTTTTCTGATCTCTCGCTCTTTCTCTCTCTTCTCTCTCTCCAGTGCTCTGATTGCTGCAGTAGGAACACTATCTTTATCTCTCTCTCTCTCTCTCTCTCTCTCTCTCTCTCTCTCTCTCTCTCTCTCTCTCTCTCTCTCTCTCTCTCTCTCTCTCTCTCTCTCTCTCTCTCTCTCTCTCTCTCTCTCTCTCTCTCTCTCTCTCTCTCTCTCTCTCTCTCTCTCTCTCTCTCTCTCTCTCTCCCTCTCCCTCTCCCTCTCCTCTCTCTCTCTCTCTCTCTCTCTCTCTCTCTCTCTCTCGCTCTCTCACTCTTCTCTCTCTCCGGTGCTCTGATTGCTGCAGTAGGAACACAGTGGTCTGTGTCAGGACGGGTCGCCTGCCAACATCTGGAAGCGCGCTTAATGATCATTAAAACACAAGATGAACCCTTCACTAAAATGGCAGGAGGGAGGAGGACAGGGAGGGGAGAGCGGTGGTCGAGGAGGTCTCACGCTCCCCTCACATGCACGCAGGCAGTGGCTCCGTCAGCTCCGTGACATTGGTCTTCGCCAGGGCTCCATACATTAAGAATTTAAATTTAAAAGGGCCTTGTTCTCTGTTAATGGCTGCCAGTAAACTCACTTTTCTCCTGTGTGTGGCTTTTTGTGAACTGGGTTAGCCTCAGAGCCACAGAGCTTGATACAGTATTTACAATACAATCATCTAGGGACACCATTGAGGTGTTCTGACTGTTGCCTTTTACATTGAGATTGTGTTCTCAGCCTGGCAATATAAGCATTAGATAACTGAAATGAATAAATAATTTCACAACCAGGACTGTACAGTATATAACTCATAATAAACATTATCATGCAATGTGATTAAAGGACAACTCCACCCAAAAACTATATTTTGGTATTTGTTTCATAAGTCCATTGTTGATATAGTCCCAAAATGTTTTGCATGTCAGCAATCAAGTTTTCAAGATATGTAACTTTCAAAATACAGCAATATGGCCCGTATGATGCATTTTACATCATATTACACAAAAGCAGCATCATATGATGCAAAATGCATCATACGGGCCAGATTCCTGTATTTTGAAAGTTACATATCTTCAAAACTTGATTGCTGACATGCAAAACATTTTGGGACTATATCAACAATGGACTTATGAAACAAATACCAAAATATAGTTTTTGGGTGGAGTTTTCCATTAACACAGCCATTGCACTGAAATGCACAGGATTAAATTAACATTGTCATAACAAAACACATGATCATAACAGAAAGCCATTTTGCTCTGCAGTTCTGGGTTTTACAGTGGCATGCCAGTACAGCTGAGCATTTCCAGTTTCCTCTGGTCTTGTGCAACTCAAGCCAGGAAGGTAGCTCCTGTCCTGATTTCCCTCTCTTCCGCTTGGAGAAAGCAAAACAACTGGTTTATCAATTCAGAGCAGCGAGTCCATGAGAAGATGGCCAGCGAGCGCACCTCTTTGTGGTCCATGAATAATGCTGGAGGTCAAGGGTGAGGTTAGAGGATGTTGAGTCTGTCACTCTCTTCAAACACTAAGTAAAAACATACTACATGCATTTTTCACTGGCTAACACGGACGGAACTACTGGCTCGCAGGCAGTATATCCTTGGGGGGAACAAACTCAATATACTTTAAAATGACTAAAACCAGGGCCTCCTGAGTGGCGCAGGGGCCTAAGGCACTGCATCGCTGTGCTTGAGGCGTCACTACAACTGGCCGTGATCGTGAGTCCCATATTGCGGCGCACAATTTGCCCAGGGTCATCCGGGTTAGGGGAGGGTTTGTCCAGGGGGGCTTTACTTGGCTCATCGCGCTCTAGCGACTCCTTGTGGCGGGCCGGGCGCCTGCAGGTTGACCTCGGTCGTCAGGTGAACATTGTTTCCTCCGGTGCGGCTGGCTTCCAGGTTAAGGGGGTGTTAAGAAGCCCGGTTTGGCGGTCATGTTTCGCAGGACGCATGACTCGACCTTCGCCTCCCGAGCCCGTTGATGATAAACATCTTGGACCTAGTATGTAAAGGTTTGTATTGTCTCTCAATCAGCATCTCAGCTTACAGTCTCTGCTGGGCGTTTGCCTTGAAAGATGAGCTACAGAGAGAGAGAGAGTATTAACAAAGGAGATATATCACATGAACAAAGGAGACCTAGTTTGCGTCCCAAATGGCACCCTATTCCCTTTATGGGATATTCCCCTATGGGCTCTGGTCAAAAGTAGTGTACTTTATAGGGAATATGGTGCCATTTCGGCCGCATACCAAGCTTCTCTCCTCGATTGATATTAATGCATTTCAGTCCTGTAGCCTGTTGCTTTATGATGTTATAGACATGATAAGAGGTCATGTTCCGGAGGAGGCAGTCACCAGCACCAGCCAACTGTATCATCTACATTCATGAACAGACTGACTCACAGTGGGAAGCATATGCGTCCCAAATGCTTCCCAAATGGCACCCTATTCCCTATGTAGTGCACTTATTTTGACCAGGGCCATGGGGCTCTGGGCAATAGTAGTGCACTATGTAGGAAATATGGTGCCATTTGGGACGCACTCATGATAAGTCTCACCGACATAGTAGACCTCTAGATTGGGACTGTGGTTTATTCTGGGGTCGTTGAGGTGCTCTTTCTTTGTGTACTTCTTTAGGGTCGCTCCGATTTCTCATCTGATGGAGTCGTTCACACTCTGCTTAAACAGAATACATATATATATATATATATATATATATATATATATATATATATATATATTGTATTCTGTTTAAGCAGAGTGTGAAATAGACTAGTGTGTTATTCAGTATCCTCAGGCCATCATACTGTTGAGGGGATGTATCAAAGATCTATCAAAGACAAGCGGATCTGTCCCTTGTCGGCAACTAGGCACTTTCTCTACTATCTTTCTCTGACTACACTGCCAGTTTTTGACTTCCATCATAAACTCCCTTCTACTTGGTCTGTGTCCCAAATGGCACCCTGTTCCCTTTTGACAAGAGTCCTATGAGCCCTGGTCAAAATAAGTGCACTATATACGGAATAGGGTGCCATTTGGGATGCGACCTTGCTCTTTTCTCTGTGATGAAGGTAGTGTGTCAAGGTTTTGACACATTTTGAACAGCTTCTCTCCTGACTAAAAGGTAGTCTTAGAGACTACTAGAAGACAGATTATTCAGTCTTAACACCAGCAGCCATACACCCTTTTCCTGTTATGGGAAGTTCTTGAATTTCTACTGGAATATCATTAGGTTGGCTAACCCTCAGTCTTGCCTGTAGTGTAGGGCCTGCAGTGTTACAAAGCTACTGACCTGTCCTGTGTGACTCAGTTGGTAGAGCGTGGCAATGCCAATGCCAGGATTGTGAGTTTGATTCCCGCTGGGGACACACATAAGAAAATATATGCTAGTAAGACTGGATAAAAGCATCTGCTAAATGGTAGATATTATTCAGATTCTTACACAGTTGCAAACTTGGTTATTCATTTTAATGTCACCTCCATGAGCCTTTCCAGGTCATGCTACAGTAGCCAGAGGCTTATTCAAACCTCTCTGCTTCTTCTGTTCACATCTGTAAACTTCATGACCTAGAACCTTCAACAGTAGGCGATGCCAAAGATGGTTCTGTGGCTATGCTCCAGTCCAGTCATGTAAATCTCACATCTGTGACTGTATCAGATTTACAAATACACATTTTCACTGTATTCCCCATGCTTACAGTGACACCCTCTGGCGAAGTTTGGTACCTTAATTACTACATTATTATTATTTTTTTAAATATATAACAGACAATGAGACATCATTGAGTTCAAGAACTGACAAGAACATAAAAGACAAACCAAACAAAAACAGAAACATTAGTTATGACAGCATAAGATAATGTGACAATGACACTTATTCCAGAAAATAATTTGTTATAATATTGGACTGTAGAAAAGCTTTAATAATTATTTAGTAATTTCAGAGACTCAATTAAAAACATAGTCTATCAAAAACACTTTAAAGCAGAGGGTTGATTTAAAAAAGTTGGTTTTGTGGATATAAAATTTACCAACCAACCAAAATCATGACATTAGTTATTCATTTCAAAGAGTTCAGAGTACTGTCAGGCAAGGTTATAACATCATTGCATTTAATATCAATAGAGTGACCAGTTTTACTCAGTATGTACTCCTTCATATCTCTCCAAAATCTAATAATGTACAAACAACTGTAAAACAAATGTGTCCGCATTTCAGGTTCATCATTGCAGAAGGTAAACTTGTTGTCAATGTCTGTAAACCTTGACACCATTGTGTTGGAGGGGTACATATTGTGCAAAATCTTTAGGTGCACCTCTTTTATCTTATTAGAAATACAACATTTAAAAGGACAAAGCCAAGCCTTTCACCCTTTCATATCTGATAGTTGTGAATTCCAAAAGGATTTCCCTCTTGGTGTGATCTTTCTTTTGCTATAAAAAATATTATCTTATGTGTTTATTTGTACACTTGGGACTTTTGATATCAATACCATTAATAAATAGACTAGGTTCTATTCTAAGTGTATCTTGAAAACATATATTACTTTTCATTAGCTGGGAAATACCAGAGGGAATAACATTAACCACAGAGCGATATTATTTGTGTGTAGTAACATGAAAGGCTTTGACTCATAAAAATACCTCATAACTTAACATTTGGCCACCACTATCAAACATGTCACCTACAAAGATGATATTTTTCTCTATCCAATGTTGCATAAAAATAATTGTTTTTAATAGTGATATTACCATTATTCCACAGAATAGCTTTATGAGTCGAAAAGTCATGCACAAAACACAATTTCCATGCCAAGGGCTTGGTTATAAAATTTTGATAATTTAAGTGGCAGTTTAGTTATGTTGTAATTACAAGACAACAAAAATAGTAAACCCCCAATTTTCTTCATAATATTATGAGGAATAAAGAACCATCAGTGGTGGAAATGTACTCAATTGTCATACTTGAGTAAAAGTAAAGATACCTTAATAGAAAATGACTCAAGTAAAAGTGAAAGTCACCCAGTAAAATACTACTTGAGTAAAAGTCTAAAAGTATTTGGTTTTAAATATACTTAAGCATCGAAAGTAAAAGTATAAATCATTTCAAATTCCTTATATTAAGCAAACCAGACAGCACTTTATTTTATTTTTATTTTTTACAGATTGCCAGGAGCACACTCCAACACTCAGACATAATTTACAAATAAAGCATTTATGTTTAGTGAGTCCGCCAGATCAGAGGCAGTAGGGATGACCAGGGATGTTCTCTTGATAAGTACGTGAATTGGACCATTTTCCTGTCAAAATGTGGGTGTCAGGGAAAATGTATGGAGTAAAAAGTACATTGTTTTATTTAGGAATGTAGTGAAGTAAAAGTAAAAGTTGTCAATAATATAAATAGTAAAGTAAAGTACAGATACCCCAAAAAACTACTTAAGTACTGTAGTGCTTTAAATTATGTTTACTTACACCACTGAGAACCATAAAGATTCTGGAGTTTCTATGCATTTTTTCAACCATTTAATCTTAAAGGTATTGTTCATATCCACAAAATCCAATAACTCAAAACCTCCTTCTGCCCTAGTTGCAGAGAGAATTTCATTTTTAAGGTAGTGATGTTTGTTTTTCCACACAAACCAAACAATCCAAATCACTAAATGGTGGAGGGCAAAAGGGGGTTGATGTAGAGTGAGGCTGCCAGAAGAGAGAACGGTGTTGAGTGTGCGGACGGAAAAAAGATGGCGGAAGCGGATGAGCAAGTGGATTCTGAATCTAATCAAGGAGAATTGGAATATTGTCCAAAAGAATGGAAAACGGAGCAAAGTAGAGTACAGTGATGAGAATGTAACATCGTATCTAGTAGGAGTACGGTTTATTAGTGAGGAGCAGCTGATCGAATTACCAATCTTGAGGAATCCATTTGAGATATCCAAACTGGTAGAGAGAGTGCTGGGTAGCAGGATGTGAGGATCACAAGAGGCTGGCTGGTTTTGATTTTTTGTGCTTCTGAAGATCTGAAGAAACGTGTGTTGCGTCTCACCCGATTTGATAAGTTTGAAGTGTCGTGTGTGTCTCTTAGGAACAGGGCAAACCTCAAGGGGGTTATATCTGGAGTCTCGTGGGAAGTAGATGTTGAAGAGATGAAACATATTCCTGGAGTGTTGATGATGAATTGTGTGGTGAATGAAGAAAAAGTGAAGAGTCTATCTGTTCTTTTGTTTTTTATTATGGAGTCTCTCCCTACTCAAGTGCAGTTAGGGTATATTACCTACAGAGTCAGAGCATTTATCTCAAGACCATAGCAGTGTGACCATTGTAAAGCTTTTGGTCATGTTTCAAGTGTTCGCAGAAGGGAGAAGCCGAGATGTCCAAGTTGTGGAAAATATCATATTATGTGTTATAAAAGTGATGAAAATGTGACATGTTGCAATTGTGGTGGGAACCATGAAGCCACATCTTTTGAATGCCCCACAAGGGTGAAAGAGAATGAGGTGGCCAAAGTCAGGGCTATCCAGAGCATATCATATGCAGCAGCTGTTAAAAGGGTTGAGGGTTTGAATGGTGCACTTGAAGAGTCCATGGTGGTGGATAGGCCTTCACTGCAGGCTGCAGGGGTTGCCTTTCACCAGCAGGATCCTGACATTTTAAAGGTTAAGAAGGTGGACTTTGTGAATGTATAGCTATGGTGATAAATGACACTGCCAAGGTGGAGAGAAGGTCCATGAAGATAGAAATCATTGTGGAAGCGGCAGAGCGGTCCCTGGGGCTGAAATATTTCTCGGCGAAGGAGTTACATGAAATATTGTCACAAGCCGTACCACCCTCTCAGGCCTTAGAGCCCTAGAGCCTGAGAAGGGAGATATGGAGAATTGAAAGAAGGAAGAAGTGGGAGTTTTGTTTTGTCAATGTACTATTTTTAATCGGTGGATTATTTATTATTATTATTATTTTAATTTTTTTATAATTGGGGGTAGATCAGCTTTAATATTCCATCAATGTAATTGTCTGCATCACTTCCAATCCCCCAAATGTTTTTTTTCTTGCAAATATATATATATATATACATCCATATATACATATATACATATATACATATATACATAATTACATATACATACACACACACGTATATATATATATATATATATATATATATATATATATACAGTGAGGGAAAAAAGTATTTGATCCCCTGCTGATTTTGTACGTTTGCCCACTGACAAAGACATGATCAGTCTATCATTTTAATGGTAGGTTTATTTGAACAGTGAGAGACAGAATAACAACAAAAAAATCCAGAAAAACGCATGTCAAAAATGTTATAAATTGATTTGTATTTTAATGAGGGAAATAAGTATTTGACCCCCTCTCAATCAGAAAGATTTCTGGCTCCCAGGTGTCTTTTATACAGGTAACGAGCTGAGATTAGGAGCACACTCTTAAAGGGAGTGCTCCTGATCTCAGCTTGTTACCTGTATAAAAGACACCTGTCCACAGAAGCAATCAATCAATCAGATTCCAAACTCTCCACCATGGCCAAGACCAAAGAGCTCTCCAAGGATGTCAGGGACAAGATTGTAGACCTACACGAGGCTGGAATGGGCTACAAGACCATCGCCAAGCAGCTTGGTGAGAAGGTGACAACAGTTGGTGTGATTATTCGCAAATGGAAGAAACACAAAATAACTGTCAATCTCCCTCGGCCTGGGGCTCCATGCAAGATCTCACCTCGTGTAGTTGCAATGATAATGAGAACGGTGAGGAATCAGCCCAGAACTACACGGGAGGATCTTGTCAATGATCTCAAGGCAGCTGGGACCATAGTCACCAAGAAAACAATTGGTAACACACTACGCCGTGAAGGACTGAAATCCTGCAGCGCCCGCAAGGTCCCCCTGCACAAGGAAGCACATATACAGGCCCGTCTGAAGTTTGCCAATGAACATCTGAATGATTCAGAGGAGAACTGGGTTACAGTGTTGTGGTCAGATGAGACCAAAATCGAGCTCTTTGGCATCAACTCAACTCGCCGTGTTTGGCGGAGGAGGAATGCTGCCTATGACCCCAAGAACACCATCCCCACCGTCAAACATGGAGGTGGAAACATTATGCTTTGGGGGTGTTTTTCTGCTAAGGGGACAGGACAACTTCACTGCATCAAAGGGACGATGGACGGGGCCATGTACCGTCAAATCTTGGGTGAGAACCTCCTTCCCTCAGCCAGGGCATTGAAAATGGGTCGTGGATAGGTATTCCAGCATGACAATGACCCAAAACACACGGCCAAGGCAACAAATGAGTGGCTCAAGAAGAAGCACATTAAGGTCCTGGAGTGGCCTAGCCAGTGTAGTGTATTAGGATTATGTCTTTGTTAATGGGTTTTTAAGTGGAACTGAAAGAATGTTTATCTTAGTTCAAAAGTAGCCATTTTTAGGGTGACGCTCCAGGGGAGACCGGTGATTGGACAGCAGAGGGAGCAACCCATATTTTTACATTGTTTATAAGTATATGCTGGAGGCACAGGGGGGCAGAGCAGCCATTACAATCGAGGACACTGCTCTCCGGATGTCATGACATCTGTCACTTATGCTGAAGCTTGTGATATGAATAAACCTTATGATCCAAGTTCAGTATGAGCAGACTCCTTTGTTTATCAGCAATAATTGCCAGCATTCACCCGATACGACAAATGGCGCCCAACGTGGGGCTGGTCTGCAAATCTTCTTTGTTTCATTCGTTGCCGCCAAGCTAACTCGTTCTGAAGTCATGGCCAGAAAAGGGTGAGTTTTTCTCACAGCTTTGGGAGGTTGTTAGTTTGGATGCTATTTGTGTACACTGGAGCGATGTACCATTAGGACCGAAATGTGCCTCGTGTGGCGTTATTGCTGAGAACTGGGGGTCTGGCTAATCATTATGAAATTTTTTAAAACAGCGCAAAACGGGAGAGAGCCTATGGATTGTTTATAGAGATGTGTTGCTTGAATAGGAAGTCAGGAACAATCGGGGGCCAAGTATGTATACAAGTTAGGACATTGCAGGATTTGATAAGCCCTCCGAACAAACGAGGCGACCCCTATGGTGGGCCATAAATCCTGGTAACGCGCTAGGTGTTGTCAGGTCAGTCTTGGACTGGGGTTGGGTTATAGATTTATTGTAAGTTGCTGCTCATCTTCTATCCGACGGGGTAGCTGCTTGGGGGGACCGCTCATAAAATATCCATACTCACGGCAGCCTAAAGTTAGGAAAAAGGAAAAAGTAATTAAAGACGCAATGTCGAGTACATTGTTTTTATGCTACATGGTGCATACAGGCTAATGCTAATGCTAATATGCTGCATGCTAACATGTGACCGTAGAGGTCCACTGCGATGGAATAAAGCCTCTTAAATTATGTTTGTGTGTGTGTAGAATTTCGGCTCTATGCTTTGTGAGTTCTGTTAAATGTTGTTTGACTATGAGGGGAAAAAGGAGTTACAGCAGGACTGTTAACTGTCGGCTTGGGTTGGGGAGACAGCTGAGAAGCTGCCTTCCATGGTGAAAAAGTATTTTTGAATGTATCGCGCATGCGTGGGATTTTACTAACACTACAACACGGGATTGTGGGTAAATGAGTCATATTTCTGTTAGACTGGGCTGCAGGGGGAGACAGAGAAACACACAGAAAAAGGGGAGATTTTAACACGGATCTTCTAGGTTTAAAGCGGCTGTTTGAAAATGAAACTATTTGTTGGGATGTAGTGAATTTATAAATTAGATATATGTTGACGGATTATAATAAATTAAATTAAATGACGGATTAAAATAAATAAAAATGTTATTGAGCTATTTAGTCCTGAGTTAAGTCTTAGAGCGAATATGAGTGGGGGAATATTGAATGTGGATAACTCAGTGATTGCATGACTGCTAAATTCTTTTTCTGTTTCTATGCTCTTTTGTCATATGAGAGGAACGATAGGACGAGACGAGAGGAGAGAGAGGGAGAAAGAGAGGTGCTGACGTGACATCACGTGACAAGGGGAGGATCGAGTCAAAAAGGTTTTGGTACTGGTCTGTTTGCAAAATCTTCCCCTACAGGATATTTGATGTTATGACAATTTCACAGAGGCTTGGCAACAGACTGATCATTTGAATAAAATTTGCATTTTAGAGTCTCTGGCATCACTTGGGTTTGATTACAGTTGTGTTGGGAATCGAGGACTGACATTATTCTGTAAAATTAAGATAATTAGGTGCTTATAGAGCAAGGGGGTTATGGGAATTGTAGTGGTGTAAGGTTAGAGGGCTTTGTTTTTTGGATTGGTAAGATAGCCACTAATTGGTAAGATAGGATATAGAAATAAAAAATTGGTTTTAATTATTCATAATTTTTAATTGATTTATTTTTTAATTTATTTTTAATTTTAATTAAAAATATTTTTTGAATAAAAATTTTAATTGAATTTTTAATATTCATATTTTGGTTGATTGATAAAAAAAAAATATCACAATAAAGGAATATAAAAGGGTTGTTACAATGGGGAGAAAGGACAGCAAGGCTATGAAGGTAATTACACCTGTTGATATTGTACAAAATAGTAATCCTTTAACTAAAGTATTGCTAGGTTATCCGGCAAATGAAACAAAAGTTGCCCTTCATTCTCAAACAAAAACTGATAAAAGATTCCAGCGATAAGATAAACAAAGGTATAGAGAAAAGGCTAAAGGAAGAGAAGGTGACAGAAAAACTAATGGCAGAAGTTAGTACACCTTTCTCACATACGGATTCAGCTAAAACACCCCCACCTTATGAGAAGGAAGTAGAGCTTAGGGATGTTTATCCTCAGCTTCCAGGGATCATCCAGGAGGGTGATTATTGCATCAGAGATGAAGATGAACGAATAATAGATAGAGGACAAGCAGAAACGACCAGAAAGATGAATCCCAAACTCCAGAAGTAAGAAAAAACCGAGATGTCTGGAAACTAAGAGAAGAATGAGGTTCGGAAAGATGAGGATGAAGATACAGAAGAGAAGAAAAACTGCGGAGAAAAGAATCCCAAGAATTGGAGGAGAAGAATACATTGAGGTCAAGGAAAGGCCAATAGTAAGAAGATGATGGAAGATGATATTTAGAGGACAGAACTTAGAATATAAGCTTTTGAAGAATACTGATAGGTCAACAACAAGAAGGAACAGGACCAAGGAACTCTGAGAAAACTCAATCATACAACTGGTGGAGAAGAGAAGCTTTGGTTATGAAGAATCAGAGTGAACCAAATCAACAATCACTGCTACAGCTTCAACTGAACAAGGCCAACTGCAATTGTACCAGCCACCAAGGGGGGTACCGGTTATCCATATCCACAGCCAGTTTCTGGACAGACACAGAATTGGAGAGGAAGAGGACGAGAAGGCTTAGAAGGAGGAGGAAGATTTCAGCCACACTTCCAGCAACTTTCAGAAGAGTGTTATAATTATGGACAGGTTGGTTACTTTACCTGTGAGTGCAATAAGTCAGGAGGAAACATCAGAGGGAATTTCAGAGGAAGATACAGGGGCCAGTCAAAATCACCTGTTCTCCAGGTGAACCCTTCAAGGATTCTAGAGGTGCCTAGAAGATACGAAGGGGGGTGTCAGCTGGTAGCACCAATTAGGAAGAAAATATCTAACAATTGAAGTAAAAACAAAGGACTAGGAGAGGTGAATAGTGGAAAAGCTTTTATCTGTGTTGAGCCTAAAGAGGTTAAACATCTCACTATGTAAAATTAACTAATTGGGATAGGATTTGAGGGAGTAAAACAGCTAATTACTCTTAAAGAACCAATTGAACTCTGCCATAAAAATCAAAGAGAAATTAAAATAGACATACTAATATTAGAACATATACCTATTGCATTGTTGGAAAGAGATGCATTGTGTAAATTGAACTGTACAATAAGATGTACACTAGACGACTGTCTGGTAGAGGATTTTAAAAAAAGTAGGGTTTTTGGGAATCACATTTGCTTAAAAAGATAATATCATAGGAAGGATGATAATCTATTAGACTGCCTATTAGACAATCTGTCTGAAAAATAAAGTTAAAAGGGGTGACTGTTATTCTGGGTTACATTCCTACACCAAGAGATTTCAAACTAGGCTAAAAGGTGTTTAGTCGTTTGCCAAGTCTGTGTGTGAAGAAGTCAGAAGCAGGTGGGGACTTCCCAATCACATATTCTAAAAATTGGTGGTAAAGGGATTTTGTGAATAAATCAGTGGAAAAGGTTTTTAAAGGTTAGGAGAAAAGAATAGATTAAAAAAGTTAGGAGAACTAGGGTTGAAGGAACTCTAAGACAGTAAGCTAAGTTTCAAAGTTAGTAGTAAGAGAGAGAACAGTGGTGAAGGACATTTTAGAGTTTAGTGGGAAGATAGATATGGTAGGAGTTTAGATCTGTTAGGAGCAGATGCATTGAGAAAGTATGCGTTGCTGAATGATAAGAGAAGATTGAGGGTGATTTAGTATCTATATTTACAATTCTCAGCAGGAAGATCAAGGTAATTGTGGGTGTATTTAGGAAGAGAGTGAATGTAAGTTACATTTACGTCATTTGACACTAGTGGTGATAGATGGAAGTACAAGCAAAGAGTTCAAAGCTTTGGGGAAACTAGATGAAGTAACAATAAGGACATTAACACTTCAGTATATTAAAACAACAGTGAGAAGCAATTTAACTCTTTCAACATTGATAGTTATTAAAGCCATAAATATATCGCATTTGATTATAAGGGAACCAATAGCTCCAGCACCAATTTTAGGGGGAAAAAGACTGTTATTAGGGTTAGGATGGGGACGTTCCTCCCACATGGAGAGATAATTATGGAGAAGAAGTATTGTTATCAGGACCAGAAGTAGAAGCTGTTGCACCTAGTCAAAGGAGGTATAGTTTGTACAACAATATGAAGTGGAAGAAGGTTATGAGTGATTGTTCATTTATTTTGCGTAATGTTTCAGAGAAAGATCAGGGAGAATATATGTGTACTTATCTAGTGCAAGCATTAAAATTTGTTCCGGTTAAGAATTATTGGTTAAAAGGCTATGTAATTCGTAAAGTGACGCTTAAAATGGAAGATGTGAAATCTGTTGAAGCTTCCACAGTCACCGAGGGAGTTCAGGAGGAGTAGATTACAGTAGTCACTCCAACAGTAAATAATACACAGAGGATATCGGGAACTTTCCCACTAGAAGTAGTTAAGGGTGTTAATACATCAACTAAATCAACTACTTTAATGGTAACTTTGGAAGGGATTAATGATGCGACGGCAATAACAAATGTAGGAAGTATGACACCGACACCGACAACAACTTTTCTGAAATTAAAGGGGGTAGCAAGAAGGACTCAGGGGTTTATGTTACGGATGGAGAGTGCTGTCAATGATAGTACGAATAGGATTAAAATAGGAGAGCAGATAGTAGTAGAGAACAATATAGATTAATCTGAAATAGTGAAGGATACTATCATGGAGGTACAGGATGAGGTCTTTGATTTTAATGATAGACAAGGAGAGGTATCTGATCAGTACCGCTCGTTAGGGAAGAGAGAAACTAAATGCATGTGGTTTGATTCTTCTGTTGTGAAAGTTAAAGATGGATGGGCAGGTAGGAATCTTTGGTTCCAGCAGCTAGCTCATTCTGTAAGATCAGTGAGGAATCTTGAGGGTCCAGGTCTGTTGAGAATTCCAGCACCAAACATTTTAGACGGTCGCTCGACCTCTATCAAGTATGTGTCAGTCTTATGCTTTGTCATGACTGTTGTATCAGCAACAATCAGTAACAGATAAAATAATGTCGTTGTCAAAACATTTGTTTAAGCCTAGGTTTAAGTGTTATTGGGTTAAGTGAATTAACTTGTGTGCATTTGTTAGATGGGAAGGAAAATCAGTTAACAGCGAACCCTGATGCATTGGAGGTGAAACCAGTGAGGGCTAAAAGTTGTTTTTGTTCTAATAAAATGATGTAAGGGGTATGTTTATGGGAATATCAGATTGTGATGATTATATGATAAACTTTGGGTAAGCATGACCTTAAGGGTAGTAATGAGAAATATAATGTTACTTTTTATGTTCCAGGTAGTAGGAACAGCAAGACTTTGATGGTGAAAGATTAACTTTTGCCTGACAATGTGAATATTGGGAGGGTTTGTGGTGATAAAGCGTATATATTCTTACCCTATGGATGGACAGGATGTTGTTACATGTCAACGTTGAAGCTTCCATATGAGTTTCTACCATTATAAGAGGAGTAGCACCGGACACAGATACATCTGAATCTAGGTTTGGAAGTAGGGTGGAAAGGGACATGGCGACATTTCATAGTCTGGGAAGCCTATCATTGGAGGATAATTCTAAGAGAGAAGGGGGGACTTTTTCCATGGTATGGTGTAACATTTTTGGCAGATCATATTGATAATATTAGCTATACTTTGATTCCAGATAGTTCAGATAGTATCACTATGCGTTGAAGAATATAAGGGATGCGTTTGGTAGATCTGAAGGAGCTGGAGGGTCAGCGAAGACTTGGTTGCAAGATCAGTTAGGCCCAGTAGGAGCAGTGATGGATTAGATTTTAATGGCAGCTTTGATAGCACTGTGTGTGATGTTTGTAATTTGTTACTGACCTTTGAGAAAGCTATGATATTGAGCTAGGTTGGAGTAGTGATGCCTGAAGACAACACTCAGATGCCGTTGTTGACTGTTCCTGATCTGCATGAAGATGGACAAGTGGGACTGGATGGATAAATATCCTTTTTGAATATTTGATCATTTTTCATTTTTTTTTTCAATATTAGTGTGATTTTAGTATGATGTTATGAATCAAAGGGGGGAAGTGTATGAATGAATCACATTATCCTATTTCATTATTCTATCATTTATATTGATTCATACATCATTTATATATAACTTTTATATTCTGAGTTGATATTGATGTTTAATTTGAAAGTGTTGTTTTGCAAAAGATACTGTTTGGTCTTTTCTTTTCTTCCAGAAGCATTTGGGGGGAAAGGTAGAGATTGAAATACTCAAACAAGGACAATATGAAGGGACAATATGAAAGGACAATGACTGGAGGAGATGGAACAAAGAAGGTGTGGAAAGATTCCGATTCCATCATCAACAATGCATTGGAAGAGGAGACTACGGAGGAGATGAAGTGTAGTGGACTACATTCCAGTGTCTGCAATGAAATATAGACATATTTGCATGTGTAATACATAATTTGTGTCATATTCTTAGGTATTAATTTTTGTAGAATGATATTTGATATTATTTAATACATGTTGGGAACTTAGATGTTTTTGTTTATTTCGTGAATGCTTAGGGACAGGGAGTCTAGGCAGGGAGAGGTCCACTGTAGGGTCCAATGGGTTGACCAGCCTTAGAGTGGACATTTTTTGGATAGTATTTTGTTTGCTGGGACTTACATGTGTATTTAATTGCATCATAGTTTCAAATGCATTGATAAGGATTTATGAATTCATCGGGAGTACCTAGGTGGTTGCCTGGGGCAGAGGGACCGTGAGAGAATTTTACTGTCTTGATTGATGGATGGATTTGGAACGAAGGTTGCCAGACAGTTTTTCGCTCTCACACTCCATAAAGATTTGTTCATATTTCATAGTAATGTATTCACACTTCATAAACAGTTATTCATATTTCATAGAAAGGTATATACACTCTAGAGAATAATGTTTTTTGGTTTAATGTTAAAGATACTCAATAAGATAAATTGTTACTTGTCATAATCCTATTCTGTTTGGTTTCGAGACTTTTAGTTCGTCTCGGAGGGGGGAAATGTAGTGTATTAGGATTATGTCTTTGTTAATGGGTTTTTAAGTGGAACTGAAAGAATGTTTATCTTAGTTCAAAAGTAGCCATTTTTAGGGTGACGCCCCAGGGGAGACCGGTGATTGGACAGCAGAGGGAGCAACCCATATTTTTACATTGTTTATAAGTATATGCTGGAGGCACAGGGGGGCAGAGCAGCCATTACAATTCGAGGACACTGCTCTCCGGATGTCATGACATCTGTCACTTATGCTGAAGCTTGTGATATGAATAAACCTTATGATCCAAGTTCAGTATGAGCAGACTCCTTTGTTTATCAGCAATAATTGCCAGCATTCACCCGATACGACACCAGTCTCCAGACCTTAATCCCATAGAAAATCTGTGGAGGGAGCTGAAAGTTGCCAAACGTCAGCCTCGAAACCTTAATGACTTGGAGAAGATCTGCAAAGAGGAGTGGGACAAAATCCCTCCTGAGATGTGTGCAAACCTGGTGGCCAACTACAAGAAATGTCTGACCTCTGTGCCAACAAGGGTTTTGCCACCAAGTACTAAGTCATGTTTTGTAGAGGGGTCAAATACTTATTTCCCTCATTAAAATGCAAATCAATTTATAACATTTTTGACATGTGTATTTCTGGATTTTTTTGTTGCTATTCTGTCTCTCACTGTTCAAATAAACCTACCATTACAATTATAGACTGATCATGTCTTTGTCAGTGGGCAAACGTACAAAATCAGCAGGGGATCAAATACTTTTTTCCCTCACTGTCACGGTTTCGGCCGAGGCTGCCTCTCTTCCTTGCTCGGGCAGGCTTCGGCGTTCGTCGTCTCCGGAATACTAGCTGCCACCGTTGCATGTTTCTATGTTCGTTTGCTTTTGTCTGATTGTTGTTACACCTGTTATCGTTTAGTGTCATTAGTGTCCTATAAGTTCTCGTTGTGTTTGTCAAGTGTTGTGTGTGATTGTTTTACTGTCGTGCGGTTGGCTAGTATTCTACTGTTTGCTCGGTTGAGCTATTCTCCATAGTGTTTGGAGTGTTTTGTCGCACCTGTTAGTGCGCCCGTTTGTTTTCGCCTACGTGCGGAGTTCTCGCCTCAGGGCATTTATTCGTGCTTGTGTTTTGTGCATCTACTAAAGTCTTTTGACTAACGTTCTGCGTCCTGCGCCTGATTCCACCACCACACCCACCTACAGCTACACTGACAGAATCACACACCCGCTCGAATGGAATCAGCAGGAGCCGCAGCCGCACAGGAGATGTTGGAGGACAGAGTCCGGGAGCAGAATGACCAGATCCTGCGGATGGGGTCCGCCCTGCAGGAGGTGATCACCACCCTCCAACGCTGGGAGACCCGAGGGACACCCCCAACGCCATCTTCCCTGCCCTCACCATCGGCAAGTCAGCCCCTTCCCGCTCCGGAACCCAGAGGAGTTCGACTCTCGCTCCCGAGGGCCTACGATGGGACCGCTGCCGGGTGTCAGGGCTTCCTTCTCCAGGTGGAGCTTTACCTGGCCACCGTGCACCCGGCGCCCTCGGGACACGAGAGCGTGTCCGCCCTGGTCTCCTGCCTTTCCGGCAAAGCGTTAGAGTGGGCCAACGCTGAGTGGAGGAGAATAGACGCTACTACCATCACGTACGCCGAGTTCTCCCGCCGCTTCAGGGCGGTGTTTGACCATCCCCCGGAGGGGAAAGCGGCGGGGGAGCGTCTGTTCTGCCTCCGGCAGGGGAGGAGGAGTGCCCAGGAGTTCGCGTTGGAATTCCGGACTCTAGCGGCGGATGCAGGGTGGAATGAGCGGGCCCTCATTGATCACTACCGCTGTAGTCTACGTGAGGACGTCCGTAGGGAGCTGGCCTGTCGGGACACCAGCCTCTCGTTCGACCAGTTAGTTGACATGTCCATCAGGCTGGATACCCTGCTAGCTACCCGCGGACGTCCCGAGGGGGGTCCGTCCATTTCACCCTCCAGCGCCTCCGAGCCGTGCCCCATAGAGCTCGGGGGCGCTGGCGCTAGAGAGAGGAGGGGTCGGAGTACGAGGGGGTCCATCTCCTGCACCAACTGTGGTCGGGGAGGACACACCGCGGCTAGGTGCTGGGGATGGCCTCCTCGGGGAGAAGACGACAGGCCCCGCACTGGGGAGCCCTTCCAGGTGAGTAGGCGCCCCACTCACCCAGAGCTCTCTGTTGCACACTTCTGTATACCTGTGCGTTTTCCACAGGTCGCACCTCATTCCCAGCATAAGGCGCTGGTAGATTCAGGCGCGGCTGGGAATTTTGTTGATAAGAGATTTTGTTTAGCCTTAGGGATTCCCCTTCTCCCTGTTGACGTCCCCTTCCCCGTTCATGCCCTAGATAGCCGTCCGTTGGGTGCGGGCTTGATCAGGGAGGTCACGGCGCCACTTAGGATGTGTACGCAGGGGGGTCATCAGGAGATGATCCAGCTATTTCTGATCGACTCGCCTGCGTATCCGGTGGTGCTGGGCATGCCCTGGTTGAGTACCCATAACCCGTCTATTTCGTGGCAGGAGAGGGCTCTGATGGAGTGGTCTGCCCAGTGTGTGGGTCGATGTTTAGGCGTTTCCGTAGGGGCTACCTCGGTGGAGAGTCCAAACCAGGTGCCCGCATTGCACGTTCCCCCTGAGTATGGGGATTTGGCTATTGTGTTCAGTAAGTCGAGGGCGACGCAGTTGCCTCCCCCATAGGCAGGGAGATTGTGCGATAGACCTCCAGGCAGGAGCTGCGCTCCCACGGAGCCATGTGTATCCTCTGTCTCAGGAGGAGAAGAGAGCTATGGAGACTTACATAGACGAATCTCTGAGACAAGGATACATACGGCCCTCCACTTCCCCTGCGTCCTCGAGTTTCTTTTTTGTGAAGAAAAAGGATGGTTGGTTACGCCCGTGCATTGATTACCGTGGTCTCAATCAGATCACGGTGAAGTACAGTTATCCACTCCCGCTGATTGCGACCATGACGGAGTCATTGCACGGAGTCATTGCACTAAATTAGATCTCAGGAGCGCGTACAACTTGGTGCGCATTAGGGGGGGCGATGAATGGAAGACAGCCTTTAGTACCACCTCGGGCCATTACGAGTATCTTGTCATGCCATACGGGTTGATGAACGCTCCTTCAGTTTTCAAATCATTCGTGGATGAGATCTTCAGGGACATGCAGGGGCAGGGGGTGGTTGTGTACATAGATGACATTCTCGTGTACTCGCCTACCCGAGTCGAGCATGTGGCCCTGGTGCGCCGAGTGTTGCGGAGGCTGTTGGAGCACGACCTGTATGTCAAGGCAGAGAAGTGTCTGTTTTTCCAGGAGTCGGTCTCCTTTTTGGGTTATCAGTTGTCTGCATCAGGGGTGAAGATGGAGGTAGACCGGGTGTCAGCCGTGCGTAATTGGCAAACGCCAACCACTGTGAAGGAGGTGCAGCAGTTTTTGGGGTTTGCGAATTACTACCGGAGGTTTATCCGGGGTTTTGGACAGGTGGCAGCTCCCATAACGTCTCTTTTGAAGGGGGGTCCGGTGCGTCTGCAGTGGTCAGCCGAGGCGGACAGGGCGTTTGGGAGGCTGAAGGACCTGTTTACCTCGGCCCCGGTGCTGGCGCATCCGGATCCCTCTTTACCATTTCAGGTAGAGGTGGACGCGTCAGAGGCCGGTATAGGAGCCGTGCTTTCGCAACGGTCCGGCGCGCCACCTAAACTCCGCCCCTGTGCTTTTATTCCAAGAAGCTCAGTCCGGCGGAGCGAAATTATGACGTAGGGGACAGGGAGCTGTTAGCCGTGGTACAGGCCCTAAAGGTGTGGAGGCACTGGCTTGAGGGGGCTCAACACCCTTTCCTCATTTTGACGGACCACCGTAACCTGGAGTACATCCGGGCAGCGAGGAGACTGAACCCTCGCCAGGCGAGGTGGAATATGTTTTTGACCCGGTTCACATTTAAGATCACGTACATCCCTGGGTCACAGAACGGTAAGGCAGACGCACTGTCTCGGCGGTATGACACGGAGGAGAGGTCCGTGGAGCCCACTCCCATACTGCCGGAGTCTTGTCTGGTGGCACCGGTAGTGTGGGAGGTCGATGCTGAACTCGAGCGGGCGTTACGCACCGACCCTAGTCCACCTCAATGCCCGGAGGGTCGGAAGTACGTTCCGCTCGAGGTTCAGGATCGATTGATCTATTGGGCTCACACGTCACCCTCCTCTGGACACCCTGGTATCGGCCGGACAGTGCACTGTCTTAGTGCCAAGTACTGGTGGCCCACGTTGGCGAGGGATGTGAGGGTTTATGTTTCCTCCTGCTCAGTGTGCGCCCAGTGTAAGGCGCCTAGACATCTGCCTAGGGGTAAGTTACTACCCCTGCCCGTTCCACAACGACCATGGTCTCACCTCTCGGTGGATTTCCTCACTGACCTTCCTCCTTCACAGGGGAATACCACTATACTGGTCGTTGTGGACCGGTTTTCTAAGGCCTGTCATTTGCTCCCTATGCCGGGCCTTCCTACTGCCCTGCAAACCGCCGAAGCGCTATTCACCCATGTGTTCCGGCACTACGGGGTACCCGAGGATATTGTGTCTGATCGAGGTCCCCAATTTACCTCCAGAGTCTGGAGAGCTTTTATGGAGCGGTTGGGGGTCTCGGTGAGTCTCACCTCGGGTTACCACCCGGAGAGTAATGGGCAGGTGGAACGTGTGAATAAGGATGTGGGTAGGTTTCTTAGAACATACTGCCAGGACCGGCCGGAGGAGTGGGCAAGGTACGTTCCCTGGGCCGAAATGGCCCAGAATTCCCTACGCCATTCCTCCACTAACCTAACCCCTTTCCAATGTGTGTTAGGTTACCAGCCGGTTCTGGCACCTTGGCAGCAGAGCCAGATCGAGGCTCCTGCGGTGGATGAGTGGGTGCGGCGCTCGGAGGAGACATGGAACGCTGCACACGTCCACCTGCAGCGGGCCCTCCGTCGTCAAAGGCGAGCGCCGATCTCCACCGCAGTGAGGGACCGGTGTACGCACCTGGTGATCGAGTCTGGCTCTCTACCAGAAACCTGCCCCTCCGCCTGCCCTGTCGGAAACTGGGTCGGCGGTTTGTAGGGCCATTTAAAGTCCTGAGAAGATTGAACGAGGTGTGTTACAAATTACAACTACCTGTTGAGTATAAAAGTATTAACCCCTCGTTCCATGTGTCTCTTCTCAGGCCGGTGGTAGCTGGCCCACTCCAAGAAAGTGAGATCAGGGAGACTCCTCCGCCCCCATTGGACATCGAGGGGGCACCGGCGTACTCCGTGCGGTCCATCTTGGATTCGAGACGTCGGATGGGGGTCTCCAATATCTAGTGGAGTGGGAGGGGTACGGCCCGGAGGAACGGTGCTGGGTGCCGAGGAGAGACATTTTGGACCCGTCTCTCCTGACGGAATTCCATCGTGGGCACCCGACGCACCCTGCTCCGCGTCCTCCTGGTCGTCCCCGAGGCCGGAGTCGGCGCACGTCTGGAGCCGCCGGCGTCAAGGGGGGTACTGTCACGGTTTCGGCCGAGGCTGCCTCTCTTCCTTGCTCGGGCAGGCTTCGGCGTTCGTCGTCTCCGGAATACTAGCTGCCACCGTTGCATGTTTCTATGTTCGTTTGCTTTTGTCTGATTGTTGTTACACCTGTTATCGTTTAGTGTCATTAGTGTCCTATAAGTTCTCGTTGTGTTTGTCAAGTGTTGTGTGTGATTGTTTTACTGTCGTGCGGTTGGCTAGTATTCTACTGTTTGCTCGGTTGAGCTATTCTCCATAGTGTTTGGAGTGTTTTGTCGCACCTGTTAGTGCGCCCGTTTGTTTTCGCCTACGTGCGGAGTTCTCGCCTCAGGGCATTTATTCGTGCTTGTGTTTTGTGCATCTACTAAAGACTTTTGGACTAACGTTCTGCGTCCTGCGCCTGATTCCACCACCACACCCACCTACAGCTACACTGACACTCACTGTACATATACAGTTGTAGTCGGAAGTTTACATACACCTTAGCCAAATACATTTAAACTCAGTTTTTCACAATTCCTGACATTTAATCCTAGTAAAAAAATCCCTGTTTCAGGTGAGTTAGGATCAGCACTTTATTTTAAGAATGTGAAATGTCAGAATAATAGTAGAGAGAATGATTTATTTCAGCTTTTATTTATTTCATCACATTCCAGTGGGTCAGAAGTTTACATACACTCAATTAGTATTTGGTAGCATTGCCTTTAAATTGTTTAACTTGGGTCAAACGTTTCAGGTAGCCTTCCACAAGCATCGCACAATAAGTTGGGTGAATTTTGACCCATTCCTCCTGACAGAGCTGGTATAACTGAGTCAGGTTTGTAGGCCTCCTTGCTCGCACACGCTTCTTCAGTTCTGCCCACACATTTTCTATAGGATTGAGGTCAGGGCTTTGTGATGGCCACTCCAATACCTTGACTTTGTTGTCCTTAAGCCATTTTGCCACAACTTTGGAAGTATGCTTGGGGTCATTGTCCATTTGGAAGACCCATTTGCGACCAAGCTTTAATTTCCTGACTGTTGTCTTGAGATGTTGCTTCAATATATCCACATAATTTTCCTTCCTCATGATGCCATCTATTTTGTGAAGTGCACCAGTCCCTCCTGCAGCAAAGCACCCCCACAGCATGATGCTGCCACCCCGTGCTTCACGTTTGGGAAGGTGTTCTTCGGCTTGCAAGCAACCGCCTTTTTCCTCCAAACATAACGATGGTCATTATGGCCAAACAGTTATATTTTTGTTTCATCAGACCAGAGGACATTTCTCCAAAAAGTACAATCTTTGTCCCCATGTGCAGTTGCAAACCGTAGCCTGGCTTTTTTATGGCGGTTTTGGAGCAGTGGCTTCTTCCTTGCTGAGCGGCCTTTCAGGTTATGTCGATATAGAACTTGTTTTACTGTGGATATAGATACTTTTGTACTTGTTTCCTCCAGCATCTTCACAAGGTCCTTTGCTGTTGTTCTGAGATTGATTTGCACTTCTCACACCAAAGTACATTAATCTCTAGGAGACAGAACACGTCTCCTTCCTGAGCGGTATGACGGCTGCGTGGTCCCATGGTGTTTATACTTGCGTACTATTGTTTGTACAGATGAACGTGGTACCTTCAGGCATTTGGAAATTGCTTCCAAGGATGAACCAGACTTGTGGAGGTCTACAATTTTTCTTCTGAGGTCTTGGCTGATTTCTTTTGATTTCCCATGATGTCAAGCAAAGAGGCACTGAGTTTGAAGGTAGGCCTTGAAATACATCCACAGGTACACCTCCAATTGACTCAAATGATGTCAATTAGCCTATCAGAAGCTTCTAAAGCCATGACATCATTTTTTGAATTTTCCAAGCTGTTTAAAGGCACAGTCAATTTAGTGTATGTAAACTTCTGACCCACTGGAATTGTGATACAGTGAATTATAAGTGAAATAATCTGTCTGTAAACAATTGTTGGAAAATTTGAACAAAGTAGATGTTCTAACCGACTTGCCAAAACTATAGTTTGTTAACAAATGTAATGTAAATGTTAACAAGAAATTTGTGGAGTGGTTGAAAAACGAGTTTTAATGACTCCAACCTAAGTGTATGTAAACTTCCAACTTCAACTGTATAGATACACACATACACATACACATATACACATACATACACACACATACACACACATATATATACATTCATACATATATACATACATCCATACACACACACATATCCTTTTTTAAATTATATTTCCCTTCATTACTTTCCAACCCCACCACCCCTTCCCCAATTGGAGTAAACTAGTGAACAACAACGCTGGTGGATTAAGTTAGTTTCCCTATTATGTATGGATTTTCTTTCTACCTTGTTTTGGTTTCAACCCGTCCAGTTGGTGGCTGCAATACACCTTTTTGAGTTGTAGTCCGCCAGAAGAAGAAGAAGAAGAAGAAGAAGAAGAAGAAGAAGAAGAAGAAGAAGAAGAAGAAGAAGAAGAAGAAGAAGAAGAAGAAGGGGGCAGGGATGTCCTCAGGCCAAGGGAGAAGGGAGGAAAGTGTAGTCACAAGGCTGAGACTGGGACACACAAGGCTAAATAGTACATTGAAAGTGGTGGGGAAACATCTGACTGGGAGGTGTGATCATTGTCAGGAGGAGATGGAGACAGTGGAGCATGTTCTATTTCAGTGCCAGAAATATGTGGGAGAAAGGGAGCGATTGTTATTAGATTTGAGGAGTAATGGGGTTGAACAGCCAGGATTAAGTGAACTGCTGGGGAAATCTTCAGGGGATGCAGTATTTCGTTTCCTTAGGGAGACGAGATTATTGGGTAGGATTTAGACCTTCATTGTCTCTGGTTCACACTCCAGTCCAGTTGGTGGCGGTAATGCACCTTAAAGTTGGTTGCCAACCGCCGTGTAAAAGCCACAGCAGAAGAAGCAGAAGGGGTTGATGTCATCAGGTGTTCGACGTGGCGACTTGACGTAACGTTACTTGTAGGGCCAGAGGAGGGAGGGAGGGAGGGACTGGGTTTCAGGGATTTTATCTGCATACTGTGTTCGGTTCTACCGGGGGATACTAACGGAATCACGACTACAGTCATGCGTTCATCAACAGACGAAAAATAAACATTGCAACGGTGTCATTCCGTTCATAATAGTAATATTTTATGAAATACCGTGCGGAATAAGCAGCTACATTTGACATTTTGGGAGACTGGACTACTGCACCTAAACAGCAGGTAATGTTAGCTAGCTAGCAGATCATGCTAACTGAGATCATCATCATTTTCGCCAGCTCCACCAGTTTAGCCAGCTGGCTAGGGCTGCTAGGTTGGAGATGGCTAGCTTGGTGTCGTATTGCTGGGACTAGCAAGCTAACTAGATACAACACGAATAATGATCACGAATAGCTAGCTATTGCTGTTGTAATGTGTTGTATTGTGAAATGTGATGCCTTGTTGTGAGAGCAGGTTATCGCTGCCTTCAGCACTGTAACGGTACCAGTGCAGTGGACAGCTCAGCCAGCTAGCTAAGGAATGTGGACACTGCATCTTTACATCGCAGCTGGCTACGCTGGATATTATGCTCAATTACGCAGATTCTACCCATATTTATATTGAAACCATTCCTATCATTAATGTGAAAAGCTCAGTGTGTGTGATGATCGTGCACTCACTCTCTCTCCCCTCCCCTCCCTCTCTCCCCTCCCCTCTCTCTCGCTCTCTCTCTCTCTCCCTCCATCTGCCATCTCTGTCTCTCTCCCAATGCTCTCTATCCTGCAGATTACCACCATGGCAGACAGTTTTATGGGCAAGGCTGCTACCATGGAGATTCCTATCAACAGCAATGGAGAGACCCTGGACGAGGATGACAGTTTGGAGCAGGTGGGTCATATGGTCTGTGTCCCAAATAGCACCATATTCTCTATGTAGTGCACTACTTTTGACCAGGGCCCATAGGGCTGTGGTCAAAAGTAGGGCACTATGGGAATAGGGTGCCATTTGGGATACAGTTACTATGTACAGTTTTTATATGTATACTGTGTGTGGAGACCTCTCATTACATCAACTATTTGTTTGTGTATTTTATTGTACTGTATTATGTCTCACTTCTGTGCAGGCTGGAAAGATTCAGTGGACCTTAGATGAGAAGGTAGGGATATGCAGTAGAAGGGATGAGAGAGAGTGTGTCACGTTGTGGTAGGATAACTGTAGATGTAGATGTAGTGTACATGTTAACATAGAAGACTTTCAGACTAACCACAATAAACCTCTATCAATTGTTTTTCACCTAATCTACTGAACCATTTTCATGTGTGAGTGTCTGTGTACAACAGAGATTAGGCCTATATGGAAGGTCTTCGTCAGGTTGACAATAAACTCTACAGGAGGATTACGCATTAGTCAGTCCCTCCAGGATTCAGATGTTTTTTTGTGGTTGCAAAATCATAAATTCCCGCATATTATGCAGGGCTTGCAAATTTGACCAATCACTGCACTATTTCCGCATAAAATAGTCAAATCATCGCAATATTATTGTATAAAACTGACCCATCACCGCAGTACAAAAAGGGCTTGTAATTTCAACCAATCACCGCACATTTACCACATAATGTCAGAATTGGCGCAGCAAAATCAAGCATTTTTGCCTGCAAATATCATACATCTCTGCGAAATCCGTGAGGGACTGATTAGAGTTAGGCTATATCTATTCCATTGATGTGTTGTGGCTTCACTTTAGGACCTGCAGCAGGTGATGGTGTCTGGTCCCAACCTGAATGAGACCAGCATCGTTTCTGGAGGCTACGGAGGACCTGCAGGGGGCATCATACCCACCTCCTCCATCAAAGGTACACACAGCTCTACTGCTCTCACTAGTTGACTAGCTCCATTAAAGGTACAGACAGCTCTCTATCGCTCCCTACTGCTCTCACTGCAGTGCATTACTGGAATGTCCACTTAATTATGTCCACTTAGGCCTTATTGAATCAATGAATAGCCTAGTCCCTTTACCAAGGTCTGTGCTGCTTGCTTTGTTTATTAGCATTAAGAATGGTGAAGACTACATTTTCAACTGCCCCAATGTGGTTTGTCATGATGGAATTCAACTCAGTTTTTTTTTATTTTAGGAGCTTGCCTGCATGCTGTTCTGCATCAGTGACTCTCTATTTTGACCTAATCTTCTGTTCTTTCAGGAGTCTCTGAGTAGCAGACAGTCTCTACTGTATAGGCTATTTTGATTTTGAGAGCTACTTCCTACTAAGGCTGAACGATTTTGGAAAATAATCTAATTGCGATTTTTTGCCCCCAATATTGCGATTGCGATTTAATATGCGATTTAATTTATTTATCCTTTTTCCCCTACAAAACATAATGAATGATTTAAATATGACCAACACAATAGTATATACATTTAGTGTGAAATGTTCTTTCCCATAGGCTGGGTCTATTTGTTAGAATTAAATTCAAACATGTATGACTTGAAATAAATGACATTTTTATTGAACTGCTCATTACAGAAACATCTGTGGCTTTGCCACTGTGCATTTAAATAATTTAAACAAAGGCATGAACTTTGTAAACACTGTGTGCAAAAGGTACAGTCTTAAGAAAAAAATAATTTTAAATTGTATGTATCTTACTGCTCCCAAGTCAGTAACATTTCACACAACTGAAACAAGGAATTTGCTTTGAAAATATTTTGTAAAATCAAAGTAAATAAAGTTATAAATAAAAAATGAGAAATGCACTTTTAATTTAGACAAACTATTTTTTATAAACGATTTGAATATTATAATATAAAATAGATGAGCCTCACTTATCTCAAGTACACAACAATAACACACCACACAGACTAAAGTTCACTACGAGTATGGCACTGCCAGCCATACTTATCCAACAGTTCTGTTCTCAGTGGCTCACAGGTTTTTTTGCTAAGAAAACCAGAATATTGACTTTTTCTGGCTTCAAGGATGAGCGAGTGCAAGTCACAATATTCCCTCCTGTGCTAAAAAGACGCTCTGAGGGAGCGCTTGTAGCAGGTACACAAAGATACTTGCGTGCCATGGTGCACAACTGTGGGTAGCTGATCTTGTGCACCCTCCACCAAGCCAATGGATCATCTTCTCCATCAATGGTAGGAGTCATCAGGTAATTGTTTATCTCTGCCTCTGCGACATCTTCAAGATTTACAGGCAAAGAAGGAGAGGCTGAACTGGTCTTGAAAAAACTGCCAAGAGACCTCTTCGTCTTTTCCCCCAAGGACTGTGCACTTTGAGGCATCTGAACAGTTTCAGTACGAGACCTCTTCTCCTATTAGATGAAAACAACAGCCATTAGTTTTCCAGTTAGATTTTACAGAAAATTTTTGTTTTTGTGAAATACATAATTATTTACCCAATGATATGTACGTTGTGCCAAGTCTACTATCTCTGTCTTCAGACGAGTCTTGATAGCAGGGATGTTGTCTGTACTGATGTACTGTATTTTGAACCTAGGGTCCAGGAAACAGGCAACATCCAAAAGCTCCTGGATGTTTGGGTCTCCATATTTGTTATTGAGGTATGCTAGGACTTTGGTTTTTATTGATTTAGTCAGGTCAGTGTCCTCAGCATCTTCAGCCAGGACTGATGTGGCAAAAAGGTGGAGAACTGGCTTGAGGTAGGAGATGCTTACATACTCCTCTCCAGAAAGAGCATCAGTAAACTCCAGTAGAGGATGCAGTGCCTTGTGAATCGACTCCAACACGTCAATATCCTGCCAGGTTGGGATAAGGGAGCGTGCATATCGATCTCCAGACAATACCTGAGAAATGGCTTTGGCCTGTTCAAGCACTCTGGCAATCATCATTTCTTTAGAACCCCATCTTGTTGGGCACTCCGTTATGAGGTTGTGCTCAGGGAGTTTGAGCTCTCTCTGTGCCTCCGTCAGGGCTGCTTTCTTCTTCCAACTGTGGGAAAAGTGCCCCACCAGCTTCCTGCACAGTGCTGTTGCCCTTGACACTCTGTCATCTTTGAGTGCATTTTCTAAAAGAAATAAAAAGTAGTGTATTACACACAATTTGAGTTTTGATACAAGGCTCTCACTATTACACACTCAAATTAGCTGTAATTCTGAAATACACACATCCACAACACATCCTCTCTCTCTCTCTCAATTCAAAGGGTCTTTATTTGCATGTCAATTCTCTCTCTCTTTCTCTCTCTCTCTCTCTCATAAACACTAAAAAAACATGTAAAAAACAAAAACAAGAAAAGAAAAAAAATGCAGGTGGGCATTCCACCACAGACAGACATATGATATAAGCAAGTAAAATGAATTTACATATTAGAAAAGGAGTGGAAGTATGAATTTATTTAATCCCATCCGATTTATATAATATCATTTATATATATTTGTATATTCAGCTTTACTAATCGACGCATCTCTCTCTCTCGCACTCGCGCACACACACACACACACACACACACAACACACACACACACACACACACACACACACACACACACACACACACACACACACGATAATTTACCAATGGCAAGATGTAATCTGTGGCCAAAACATTGGAGCCTCGTCCATTCATTAAGCCGCGCAGCAAGCACCATATTCGACGCGTTGTCCGTCGTGATGCAGACGTGATTCTCCTCGTGGAGATCCCAGCTGACAAGCCCTTCTCTCAGGCCGGCTGCAATATTTTCCCCTGTGTGATCGTCTGGGAAGTAGGTAGTTTGTAGGCAGCGAGCTCGGAGGTTGAAATCTTCATCAATAAAATGGACTGTAAGACTCTGGTACGGCTCAGCTGTGCGGCTTGACCACATATCAGTAGTGCTAGCAAAAAACTCCACCGTTTTAAGTTCCGCGGCGACTTTCTCTTTGCACTTTTTGTACAGCTCCGGTATGGCAGTCTGACTGAAGTATGTGCGGGAGGGTATACTGTAACGTTTATCAAGCGTATGTATTAATGCCATGAACCCAGGCTTGGTCACCGTGCTGAGAGGCATCATATCTTTGGCTATGAACTCGGTTATTGTCCGAGTGATTTCTCCGTGCCGTTTTGAATTACGTTCATACGGAGTGACACTTTAGAACATTTCTGTCAGTGATCCCTGTCTTGAGGTATTTGGCTTGTCTCGCGCACTGATGCTCGGCATTTTGGTCATACAACTGTCATGCATTGATTTGTGGTATTTTTTTAAGTGCTGAAACAGGTTTGTAGTGTTACCCCGTGAAGTAGCAATCGGAGCACGGCATGCTCTGCACAACACCTGACGCTGCTCAGCATCTTCTTTTTTAAAACCAAAATAGTTCCACACCACCAACGTGCTGTTCCTCTTCGATATTAAAGTATCAGCTGTGTCAGTTTCTGACTGTTCCGTCGAGCAAGAGGCCATTGCGCTGGACAGCATGAAAAGTCGCGTCACGTGACCACCTCAAATCGCGCACGTTGCGATTAGAAAATCGCGTTCAGTCAAATCGCGATATTATCGCGAATGCAATTAATCGTTCAGCCCTACTTCCTACTCTCTCTTACTGACTATCTTAACCAAACCTGTCCCCCAGGCCCTGCTATCTGCTTCAACCCTCAGTATGTGGACAGGAGACGCCCCCCTGCCCCTAACTGTGCCCTTGTCCCTGGAGCCGAACCTCAGGTCACAGGTGGCTTTACGCCTTTCAACCGCCTTCCACATGACTGTATATTTCCCTCTTTAAAGGTAGAATCAGCTAAATGATGTTGCCACGAGCAGCACTGCAGCTATTGAGATGAGCGAGATGCAAGACTTCACTCTCACACAGTGATTACTGATCAATTCATCTATACATTTATAATTAGTAGGTTTTTATCTGTTTTAACAAACATTTTTGTACTTGCAGTGCATTCAGAAAGTATTCAGACCCCATAATTGTTTTTTTCCCACATCAATCTACACACAATAGACCCTTTACTCAGTACTTTGTTGAAGCACCTTTGGCAGCGATTACAGCCTTGAGTCTTCTTGGGTATGACGCTACAAGCTTGGCACACCTGTATTTGGGGAGTTTCTCCCATTCTTCTCTGCAGATCCTCTCAAGCTTTGTCAGGTTGGATGGGGAGCGTTGCTGCACAGCTATTTTCAGGTCTCTCCAGAGATGTTCAATCGGGTTCAAGTCCGGGCTCTGGCTGGGCCACTCAAGGACATTCAAAGACTTGTCTTGAAGCCACTCCTGCGTTCTCTTGGCTGTGTGCTTAGGGTCGTTGTCCTAATGGAAATTGAACCTTCGCCCTAGTCTGAGGTCCTGAGCGCTCTGGAGCAGGTTTTCATCAAGGACCTCTCTGTACTTTGCTCCGTTCATCTTTCCCCTCGATCCTGACTAGTCTCCCAGTCCCTGCCGCTGAAAAACATCCCCACAGCATGATGCTGCCACCACCATGCTTCACCGTAGGGATGGTGCCATGTTTCCTCCAGACGTGACGCTTGGCATTCAGGCCAAATAGTTAAATCTTGGTCAGTTTGGCCAGGCGGCCAGCTCTAGGGAGAGTCTTGGTGGTTCCAAAGTTCTTCCATTTAAGAATGATGGAGGCCACTGTTTTCTTGGGGACCTTCAATGCTGCAGAAATGTTTTGGTACCCTTCCCCAGATCTGTGTCTCGGCACAATCCTGTCTTGGAGCTCTACGGACAATTCCTTCGACCTCATGGCTTGGTTTTTGCTCTGACATGCGCTGTCAACTGTGGGACCTTATGTAGACAGGTAATAATAATAATAATAATATGCCATTTAGCAGACGCTTTTATCCAAAGCGACTTACAGTCATGCGTGCATACATTTTTGTGTATGGGTGGTCCCGGGGATCGAACCCACTACCTTGGCGTTACAAGCGCCGTGCTCTACCAGCTGAGCTACAGAGGACCAGGTATGTGCCTTTCCAAATCATGTCCAATTTGAATTTACCCGAGGTAGACTCCAATCAAGTTGTAGAAACATCTCAAGGATGATCAATGGAACCAGGATGCATCTGAGCTCAATTTCGAGTCTCATAGCAAAGGGTCTGAATACTTATGTAAATAAGGTATTTCAGTTTTTTTTTTATTCTTAATACATTAGCAAACATTTCTAAAAACCTGTTTTCGCTTTTGTCATTATGGGGTATGGTGTGTGGATTGAGGAGCACATTTTTTTTATTTCATCCATTTTAAGAATAAGGCTGTAACGTAAGAAAATGTGGAAAAAGTCAAGGGGTCTGAATACTTTCCGAATGCACTGTATATGTTTGTTTTTGTTGTTGTTTGATTTTCATGTAAGCCCTTGGGCTTCCAACCACACCCGTTTTAATTTGTTTTTATCTGGATTGTTGTCTATCACTTGTTTTCTTTGGTGCAAATAAATAATAATAGTCACACAGTATCTGCGCATGTGCACGGGTTCATTTCACGCTGTTCACAGCGTGGTAGCCAGGGCACCAATCTGAGAAGTTGAGCCTCGAGCTTCAACACTCTTAGTTGTTGCGGAAATTGACCCACTATGCTGTTTACTCTCTGCATCTACGTCATACTGCTGAGTCTACCGTTAACAGTTTTTTTTCCCCCTCTTGTCTTTTCTTCACCTGTTTACACTTTCAAGGGTATTTTCATTAGTTACTCTTTAATTCTGTGGGAGAATGAGCCTTGCCTGTAGCCTGGGTGCTGTTTAACCCCAGACACAGTTGAAGTCCCTCTCTTCAACAACACTGTGTACCTCTTGTCTACAGATGTCACTGGAAAGAAGGGATCGCTGCTGTACTGTCCAATGCATACTGAATGCATGTCAGTGGATGTTAGCAAAAAAAACTAGCTGTTTACTAACCTGATTGACTTCATTGCAGAGCTGTTGGATTTACTGTGTTATGTTTGTGTGAATGTTTCTAATGATGAAATCCCAAATGGATAGGGCACTACTTTTGACCAGAGCCCTATGGCTCCCCTGTAGGGAATAGGGCGCCATTTTGTATGCATCCTATGTATGCAAATGTCACATGAAGCGGTTAACTAATGGAATATTGAGGTTCATTAACTCACCACATGACATGTGCATCATTTCATACATTACTACTACTTATGTTCTCAACATGTTCATATTTCATATTTTTCTCCATCTGCTTTTTAATTCTGTTGTTTTTTCGACATGGAAAACCTGCATGACTCACTATCACATCCTCTCACCCCTGTAACACCTTCATCTATTTTCTCAATCTCATATATCACATATCCTCACATCTCCTCTCCCCATCCTCCCCCTCCCATCCCCCCATGTCTATTCCAGACCTGCGAATGAAGTCCAGGGGACAGGGTGTAGGTCTGGTCCCCGGCCAGTCAGCAGCCAGCAGGATAGCCAACCAGAACCAGACCGACCAGCCATTCACAGGTACCACAGGACTAGGGTTGCAAAATTACAGGTTTCCCAAAATTACAGGTTCCCCAAAATTCCCAGGTTTTCAAGATATCCTGGTCGGAAGATTTCCGGAATTGGAAGGTAATTCCAGAATTACTATAAGCACTAAATCCTGAATTCTGCAACCATGGTTTCTGGAAAACGTGGACATTTTTACCTGGGAATGTTACTGGAACTTTGCAGCCCTACACTGGACTCATACATCACCATCCTCCTTTACTCTGCTTCACCCTGTTCACTCATTCATTTCATTCACTCTCAACCGATCACTCAATCACTGTCATACTATTTGTCTCAAAGACATACTTGGTACATGAAAGGAATATTTCAGGTGTTTGCTTTGGGGAGTAGTGATGAGGAGAGTGCCCAAGGAAGCACTGATCTGCCTTTGTGTGTAATCTGTGTATCATAGAGCTACTGACTGAAGCTGGTTTTGTGACAGGGTTCATAGTAAATGAGATGGAAGGTCCATCTTATTTACTATAGACTTTATCAACTAGGTCTCAGCAACCAACCACTTTTAAGAGTGAGCATGTTGTTTATTATCCTTTGTGTCAGGGTCGGGGATGTGCCACAGTAATAGCAACCAGAACATGTCAGCGGAGGAGGCTAACCGTGGTGTGGCTGTGGAGAAACTAGACAGTGTTAAGAAGTGGGGCATCAACACCTACAAGGTACAGAACAAAACCTGTCTCCTGGGGATAATGTGTTGAAGCCATACTTCACTGAATCCTCACTGTGTTTTATGGGTGTGATTGCAACAGCACTGGTATGATCATTTGTCTTCATACAAGAGTAACTGTTCTATTCGGTTCTATTCTGATCACATCTCTCCAGTGTGCCAAGCATATATTTTTCTTAAAACTGCATTGTTGGTTAAGGGCTTGTATGTATTCTCATCACCTCTTCTGTTCTGTCCTTTATCCTAATCACATCTCTCCATCTTTACACCAGTGTACCAAGCAGATGTTTTCGGAGCGGTTTGGCCGTGGTTCTCGGACGGTGGACCTGGAGCTGGAGGCCCAGATTGACGTGCTCAGGGACACCAAGAGGAAATACGAGTCTGTCCTGAGACTGACCAGCGCCCTGACCAGCCACTTCTACAACATGGTCCAGACCCAGCAGGCCCTGGGGGACACCTTCGCGGACCTCAGCCAGAAATCACCTGAACTACGGGTGAGAAAGACCTCTAACCCCTGAATTCTGACCCCTGACCTTAACCCGTAGACCTCAGCCCAGCCAGAAATCAGCTGCAGATGGCACACTGTGTGAAATTGGCCTCCAGAAATGTGGCCTGAAAATCCAAGCTGTAATTTTTGGTTGGAAACGAAGCCTATGAGTTTCACTTTGGAATCCAGGCTACCTTCCTGAATTGTAATCAATCCATAAATACCTCATGTAGAGGAACAGTCAGTATGTAAACGCAAGTGTTTGTGTCCACAGGATGAGTTTGGCTACAACGCAGAGACCCAGAAGTTGTTGTGTAGGAACGGGGAGGCTCTGCTTGGAGCCATCAACTTTTTTGTGTCCAGCATCAATACACTGGTCAACAAGACCATGGAGGACACATTGATGACCATCAAACTGTACGAGGCTGCAAGGTAATAATAAAGATGGGAAGATTAGAAAGGTGCAGGGCCTGGAGATACTGTAGTAGTTTCCTCCTTATAACACAACAGTTTCAAATGATCATACTGCCAAATGATGAGGTTTACAGTCTTTTTTACACAGATCTGTGCTCCTTTACACCACACAAATGTGGCCCTATATCTATGATTGCCAGATACATTATATAAAGTGTGTTTGTCTACATGACATCATAGTTCTGTGTGTCATGCTGAAGTTTGTGTACCATGCAGACCTGGAGGAGGTGAACCTGGGTTTGTGGGTTATACGTTGTTATAGGGTGTTATGTGGGTGTTTTATAGGCTTGGGTGGTATACCGTATACTGAGGTATTTGGAAAAAGCCACGGGATGGTTTTTCAATACTGTCAAAACTATTTATTTCAATAAATCTGAATATTTCTAGCTACTTTTTAAGTTAATACCTGCAGTCAACTTGTGCAATACGTTAGGAGATAAAGCAGAAGCAGATTGTGTTCATTTCACCTGTCAAATTATTTTACATTATGAAGCTTACTGTAGTTCCCCAGAACAGTTAAGCCAGTCACGTGTTTGTTTGTAAATAGCACAATGGGAAACAGCTGGAGTTCATAGCGTTCTTTATCAATCAGTGAGTCTCTGTTGTGCGGTGCACATGAGGTGATGAAGTTACTAACTGTTTGCCATGAGATATCTTATAATGGCTTTCTGCCAGAAGTCAAAGCGCTCTGGATAGGTTATCTGTACAGCTGCCATTTGTTCCCTATGCTTCCAACTAGTGTTTTTTTCCTCCTCCGTTCTTCTCCCCTCTGCTCCGTGTACACATGATGCTCTTCCTTCAGAAAAGCATGCATCACAACTTTGTTCATTTGCACAATTTCTCTCATTCACTTTCACTTTTAAATGTCTACACTCACCGAAGATGACATTTGGTAGCTACTAGCTATGCTTGTATAACTTTGAGCTGAATTTGCCTGTCTTTGCAATTCATTTATGTTCATTTTCTCTTGTTAGCATTTAGCGAACAGCGTTTGAGATGTATTTTGTTTTTAGTGCCCCCTTGTGTACTATGCCGGTAATACCGTAAATCCCGGGATGGCAGAAGAACAAACGGTATGACGGTATGAAAATCTGGATACCGCCCAAGCCTATTTTTATATGCTGCCTCTCCTCCCATTTCTCTCTCCCAGGCTGGAGTTTGATGCGTACAGGGCCGACCTGGAGGAGTTGAGTCTGGGTCCTCGTGATGCTGCCACCATGGTGCGTATAGAGCTGTCCCAGCAGCAGTACCAGGTGCAGAGAGACAAGTACGAACGACTGCGCTCAGACGTCACCATCAAACTCAAGTTCCTGGAGGAGAACAAGGTGGGTTAGTTAGTTAATTGGTTAGTTAGGTGGTTAGTTAGTTTACAATAATGCTACATCTCTCTCTCTCTCCCTCCCTCTCTCTCTGTCTCTCTCTCTGTGTGTAGGTGAAGGTGATGCACAAGCAGCTGCTCCTCTTCCATAATGCTATCTCAGCCTACTTCGCTGGGAACCAGCAGCAGTTGGAACAGACACTGAGACAGTTCAACGTCAAGTTAAAGCCCCCAGGGTCAGACAAGCCCTCCTGGCTGGAGGAGAGCTAGAGTGATCAGCTCCCAGTATTCTGGGCCCGTATGTATCAAGCATCTCAGAGTACTAGTACTGATCTAGGATCAGTTTTGCCTTTAAGATCATAATGAATAAGATTATATGGATAGGCAGGACTTGATCCTAGATCAGCACTCCTACTCTGAGATGCTTGGTACATACAGCCCCAGGTCTCAGTCAGGTCTCTGGTATATATGGGACACACAGACGGAGAGACACACTGGGGTTGGAAGAAACAAGAGGAATGGATGGATGGATAGACGGATGAACAGATATATGAAATCTACACAAACTGTATATACAAACCAGAGATGGGACAAGTAGAGACTAGTGATGATGATACTAAGAGGAAAAGAACGCTTATCTAGTTTCATTTAGTTTTGCCAATACATTGCTCATTTGTTTATAGAATGGCTATTTTATGTTGATTTGTTGTGTTAATAATTAACAGAGCCTCATTATGTTGTTGCTATGTAGTGTGACTTTTAATTTATCATACTTTGAGAAGTTATTCTAAGCTTATACTTTGCACATAAATGTAATCATTATTTTCAAACTGTTTTCGCTCTTTTGTAAAGCGTTATGTAAAGCATTCTAGAGGTCATCATTTGAAAGGTCAGTAAACATTTTACATATGTAGAGGATATTACGAATAGGCTATGTATCTGGACCAGTTACATTGTTTGCACCTGGTGAAGATTAGAGGTAGATTTATGAATGAGCAAAGGGAGAAGCCTACAGTCGGTGGTATACTATTGATGACAGAAATTATGGGTTAAATGGGCAATCCTGGATTTGTAAAACAAAGCAGTCAAGAATCAATGGCTATATATCATGAATTTAAAAGTCCATAAATGTATTTGTACCAATCCCAGATTGCCCCTTTGTCTATCAATGATTTTGAGGACAGGAAGTACAACTTTTGCGTTTACAATAATCTCCCTCTGATTAATCCTACAGATAATTTTATTACACGTATTATTACACGTTTATTATGTTATTATGTCTTTATAACATATCCAATATCCCAATAATCAAATAGAGTTAACATTTGTTCATAAAAATACCTTGACTTGGCAATCCCAAGTGGCGCAGCGGTCACTACAGACCCGGGTTCGTTCCCAGGCTGTGTCACAACCGGCCGTGACCGGGAGTCCCATAGGGCGGCGCACAATTGGCCCAGAGTCTTTCTTTTGTTTTCTCTCACATTTCTACATCAATGTTGTGTCTCGTTTTATAACAGATATGGACCTGGTGTACAGTATATTAAATGATGATGATGGTGGTTTACAGTATATGGTTTGATATTTCCATAGAGACTTGATGTTTCCCCACAGAAGCTGTACAGTAATAACTATCCGTCCATCTGCTGTCCACTGAGTATGTTGTAGTCATCATCTGTATAAGTACTGTACCATATTGTGTTGATACATTAAATCAAATCAAATCAAATCAAATTTTATTGGTCACATGCGCCGAATACAACAGGTGCAGACATTACAGTGAAATGCTTACTTACAGCCCTTAACCAACAGTGCATTTATTTTAAACAAAAAAGTAAGAATAAAACAACAACAAAAAAGTGTTGAGAAAAAAAGAGCAGAAGTAAAATAAAGTGACAGTAGGGAGGCTATATATACAGTAAAATAAAGTGACAGTAGGGAGGCTATATATACAGGGGGGTACCGTTGCATTGTCAATGTGCGGGGGCACCGGCTAGTTGAGGTAGTTGAGGTAATATGTACATGTGGGTAGAGTTAAAGTGCTATTACATTGCAATACAATCCAAAACATGGCTGAAAAATGATTGGTACTTCCATCTGTGATTGTCTTCTTGACTGTTAATCAGGCGACTGTCCTGGGCTGTGTCCCAAATGGCACCTTATTGCCTAAGAGGCACACTATGTTAGAGTAGTGCATTATATAGGGAATAGGCAGTTTGTCAGGGTTAAGATCAAGCTGAGTTTTACCTGATTTGTATCTGGTGAAGTCAGAGTGAGAGCTGATAGCTGTCTGGTCTATTAAACAGCTTGTGAAGTTATAGGAGGTCTTTCGTCGGTCTGTGGACAAACCTACAGTAACTATTCCACCAGGTAGATGAGGACAGTAGGCAATATTTGACATAAAAAAAACACAATCCGTGTCTGATTGAAACTGACAGTTTCTCTTGAGATAAATCAAGATTCAAAATGTTAATTACTTTTTAATTGCTAGGATCACAATCCTACAGCTACAATGGTCCATTTCTCTAAAAATACGTAGTTGTTCATTATATTCATGCTCACTGTGATTCAGGAATGTTTCCTTTAGAAAACAAAAGTTTGGAGTATGTGACATTCTTGCTGTATCTTGTGATTCATCTCTGACATATTACTGTTTGACAGTGGATAGAGGGGTCTGATTAGCAAACGGTATGAGAACTCAATGGTTCGTCCCAAATGGCGCCCTATTCCCTACATAGAGCACTACTTTTGACCAGAGCGCTATGGGCCCTGGTCAAAAGTAGTACACTAACGGAATGGTGTGCAATTTGGGATGTGCGCCATGTTTAATCACAGAATATTGCTATTTAATCATGTCATACATGTCAACACCATGATCAGTGATGTGATGAATTCCACTGTCCTGATGTTTACATGTTTCACCTAAAAAGTCTAGGGTGCCTGAAATGTAATATCCCAAAAGGTGGTGGTCAGGCCCTGAACCGCTGAATGTGTTTAGTTAATGATACTGAAAATGTTGTATATTTTTAATTTTTTACATTTTTAGTCATTTAGCAGACGCTCTTATCCAGAGCGACTTACAGTTAGTGAGTACATACATATTTGTATTTATTTTTCATACTGGCCCCCCGCGGGAATCGAACCCACAACCCTGGCGTTGCAAACACCATGCTCTACCAACATCCCTGCCGGCCATTCCCTCCCCTACCCTGGACGACGCTGGGCCAATTGTGCGCAAACTAGAAAAGGGATGTAGCTCAGTTGGTAGAGCATGGCATTTGCAACGCCAGGGTTGTGGGTTCGATTCCCACGGGGGGTATAAATAATGTATGCACTCACAAACTGTAAGTCGCTCTGGATAAGATCGTCTGCTAAATGACTAAAATTGATAAAAATAATGTAATTTTGTCCTTAACATTTAAAGATGCACAATGCAGAAATCACTCTTCCATTTCATGGTTGCAAAAATTCTAATAGTTTGCCTCATTTCAATTTATGTGACAAAACAAGCAAGTATAGTGTAGAGAATCTAAACCGCTGTGAAATATTTTTTCCATAACCAACAATATTGTCTTTTCAGCTGTTTGAAGCTGGTGTACAAAACCAAAAGTAAAAGATGCAAAAATTAAACTTAAAGGGAAGCATAGAAATAGCACACATAGAACAGATCTACCGCTTCTTAGACAATGACAGATTGACAAACAATGACAGACAATGACAGATCTATAACACACATTTCTATGTGAATTTGGTGGGGTCGCCCAAAAAGTTAAATATTGCAGTTTTAATTGAAAAACTGTATAATTCCATTAATTCCTATGGAGGATTGCGCCTACTGGGGAGTGCCAATATGGCCGACCGGAAGCTGCAAAACCCCTCAATGGCCAATACGTTGTATGGGTAATCCAGGGTTTATATACGTCATTGGGCTCAATCCGTAGGCAGGTAAAGTTGCGACATGCTTTTACTTCTCCTCTGACACCGCGATCGTCACTAGTTAACACAGCCACAAAGTCATAATTATTGCTAAACCCCGCCCATTTCTACAATTGATCTTCTTCAAATCTGATTTTAAACCTAACCTTAACCCTAACCTTAACCACACTGCTAACCTTATGCCTAACCCTAACCTTAAATTAACACCAAAAAGCATATTATATATATTTTTGCCAATTTTGACTATGTGCCTGTGGAACCTGACTTTGTGGCTGAGTTATCTAGTGGAAACCTGACAGCGCTGGTAGCGGACCAGTGTAGTAGTGAACTCAACTCACACCTCTGATGTTGAAGTTTGAAGAGGAAGGCGGCGGACTAACTCATGGATTACATTTAATTGTAGTTTTTGGTGTTTCGAAATTGTTTTTACTCTTGGTGGAACGTTGCAGTAAGGTAGGCTACAGAATCCTCTTCCCTTACTTTGAATGTTATAACACGTTAGTAGCCTAACGAGAAAACTTGATAAACATAGGTAGCCTAATGTATTCAGTTTTTCTGGTGGATGTATTGTTTTGATTTGTAAATTCATACACGTATTTTATCATTAGGCTGCTTTCAATGTCTTTTGAATTAAGCATTTGTTGATATGTTGTCTAATTTGAGCACTTCAGCCACAATTGTCACGAGGCTTGTTCTGTGCTGGGCAATACAGTATAGGGAAGTAAGTTATGCTGCATGCCTACCATTCTGTGTTAAAAGTTTACCGGTACTATTGTTTCTTTACAGGAGGGATCAATCAAGGAAAATGATTATATCACCCTCTTCAATAACTGACATTCAACACTAATCAAAAAACATTTCTGTGACACTTTACAGTTACAAAATGGAGGTGATGATGAAGCCATAATGATGAGACCATGATCTGTTCCTGATCCTTGGTCCATCTAATTCCTTTCCACTAAAGATGCAATCAGCAGTCGCTCCTCCTCCTCCTCCTCCTCCTCCTCCACCACCTCCCCTCGCCCCCCCACCTCCTCCCCCTGGCCCCCCTCCCCCAGGCCCCCATCCACCCCCTGGCATGGGCTTCGGGCTATCCAGAGGCCTCCAGCGCAGCGGCTCCAAGATGCGTAACTTCAACTGGGATGCAATCCCCAAACACGTGGTGGTGGGCAAACACAACATCTGGACGGAAGAGAAGACCCTGGGAGATTATAAACTGGACACTCAGAGGATTGAGGAGCTGTTCAGTCACAGCCAACAGCAGGGACAGGGACAGAAGGCTCTGAACAGACAGAGTCTCAGAGGCAAGCCAACCAACGGCCAGGGCACAGAAGTGGTGAGTTGACCTAACCTACTGTACCAGGAAGCACTTCTCTAGTTTGATACTGGCAGCTGGAGTTGAATAGGAGAAGTCAAGAGGTACCACAACAGCTGGAACCACATCAGCTATTTTGCTCCTCGATCAGATATATAAGTGTGCGAGGCATACATATCCTATCTGGTCCCAGCCAAGGCCTCTCCAATGTCATTCTTCTCTTGCTCATGATTTCTCACCTGAGAGTTTGTTTTGAGCAGCTATACTCTCAGGGAGTAGATGAGAGACCGAAACAGCGAATTGAATAGGAATATTTGTTCTGTTTACGACCAGAGATATTGGATATGTTGACGTGTTCTTTAGACCCGAATTGATTTTCTCAGGGAGTGTGTGTAGTGGAGTTGTGGTGTACATCACAGTATCACAGGGTGACTTGTTGTTTTCCTACAGCCTTTCTGTTGTACCAGGCTCAGTCAGGTAGTCATAGTGGCCAGGGTTAGGGTTAAGGTGGCTAGGTGGAGGTTGGGAAATAGATCAATTCCATCAGCCCATGGTTCCTGTTTGTCTCCATGATGATACTTTTTTTGGTCTGGGCCCTGGTCAAAAGTAGTGCACTATAAAGGGAATAGGGTGCCAGTTGGGAAGCAGCCTCTCTCTTGGTGTGGCTCTAGCATGGATCAAACTCAAGTACATCAGGAAGCAACGATGTATTAGTGAAAATGTTGTGTTCAAAACAAACCAATTAGCGTGAGCGAAGCTTGGAGACGATTCTACCCTAATCCCTTTTTATATGATTCATTAACGTGCTGTAACTGGAAGGCTGTCTGCCCTTTCTGTCCACATACCTATCAAGTCTATAACATAATTTGAATGCCAACTGCTTGATTTAACTAAACTCTCAGAGAATAGATTGATTATAAATATTTGTCCTCTGCAAGTAGCATTAGTTCACCAGCAGAGGCTATCTAATCTGATTTCTAGATAAAGCACTAGATCCCCACACTAAAAAATTTAGACTAAGCAACACAATTCTACTAAATTAATTACCATCATTTTACTATGTATCCATTTCCCTTTTTCATGTGTGATATTGTGTGGTTTATTGGAACTATGACATGTTCCTCTTAATGTTTCTCTGCTTAACAAACAGTGGATGTTTATGCAGTGGTGTTTCATTTAGTTATCCTTTGATGTATGAACTGAAGGGTGGAGTCAATATAGCCGAACTATTCTTCATCCGTTTACCCAGGGAGAGTAAATTAACCACTAATATTTGCTAATTGTTGCCATACAGTTGATACTTTTATATGATACTTTTTTCTGTAACAATGAAGTGGGCTGTGGGTTCAGTTAAGATACAGTACTTCCCTTTCTGTAGGTGTCGGTCGGGATTTTACAGAACTGTTGTGAATCATTGTCCTGGTATACAATGCTATTGTCATATTGACAAAGCTAATTTTGATCCTCTACTTTTGTGTCTTGTTGTTTGCTAGTGAAACCACCCTGCAGTCACATTTAGGCTACCTTGGCAGTTCAATAAAGGTCAAATGTGGAGCTATTGAAACTGGCCTTTAGTCTCTTACCTGTCCTTGTTTCTAACTCAGTATAGAGGAGCAAGACTTAGGAATGTCAGTATGTTGACAGCTGTTGTAATGGCTTATCATGGGCTCTTAAAAACAAGTCAATCAAACCAGCAAAACCTTAACCGTCGTAATCAGTTGTTTCTTGGGAATGAGGATGTATTTGTGATAAAGAAGAACACTGTGTTTAAGCTAAATGCTATGCTCCTGATAAACTCAACGCCTGTTATTGATCTACTGATATTTTCATGTGTGTGTGTCTGTGTGAATGTGTGTGTTCTGGAATGACCAACTGATGTTTGTGCGTTTGTGTGTTCTATTTTTATTGACTAACTGATGTCTTCATGGCTATGTGTCCCACCACCACCAGGTCTCCATACTGAACTCCAAGAGGAGCATGAACGTTGGGATCTTCCTAAAACAGTTCAAGAGGTGTGTCAGAGAGAGGAAAATATCTATTGAGTTCCAAATGGCACCCAATCCCCTATATAGTGCACTACTTTTGACCAGAGTCTGATTGAAAGTAGTGCACTATATAGGGAATAGGGTGCCATTTGGGACGTAACATAAACTGGAAGTGTGCTGAAGGTGTGGAGCTGTGGGTTTGTCAGAGCCACGTGTTTCAGGATTAAGAACACACAGTGGTTGTGTCTCAATAGCACCCTCTTCCTATAGTGATAACTGCTACTTTTGACCCCATAGGGCTCTGGTCAAAAGTAGTCCATTATATAGGGAATAGGGTGTAATTTGGGACAGCAAGGCCTGGTAGTCCTGAGGCTAGGCTGCTTAACATTCCCAGCTCTGTGTTTCTGAGGTACAGCAGCTTATACCAACAGGTCGACTCCACATGATAACTGCTGCAGGAACAGTGCAAACAGGTCATTCCACAGATTAACTATTGAAAAATGGCATTAATGTGTTTCTAAATGGTTTTCTCTGTAGGCCCACAGAATTACTGTGTTATATATTACAAAATTACTACACGCCATGGGCTACAGTATCTAATTTTCTGAAGATTGTACTGTTCTCGCAGTACAGAAAACTAAAAAAGCAATAAGCATAAAGCAGTAAAACATAAAAGCATTAGCATCCAAATGTTTTGATATTACATTTATTTTTCATGTCCATTTATGGATGCACTTTTCTGTTTTCTGTTAAATGTATTTTTGTGTCAGCATTTTTGTCCTTGTGCATCTGAGGAAATAAAACATTGTTCCAGTTCAGCTGTAGTAGGTTTATATGTGTAGCAGGTAAGGGCTTGTCTATGGTTGGTTAAGTGGAAAAAATGCTGTGAGAGGGTGTTCAACCAATGAGGTAAGAAGGAGCCTTGCTTACCAGACTTAAAGAAACATGGCAACAAGGAAATGAGCAACACATTTAGAGACCCAACCCTAGAGCATGAGTAATTCAGGAAAATAACCACTTGTAGTTGGAGATTAATAAATCACAGCCCTTCTCCTTGACTAGTCCCCTAGGAGAACCTAGTGAATGAATCAGTCGATGAAGTTTCCAAAGTCAAGTTGGTTATAATACAGTAACTGATCAGTGTCTGTGTCTCTCCCCAGGCCAGTAGGGGACATGATCAACGACATCAGTTCAGGAAACGGCCTGAAATTTGGGACAGGTAAACTGAAGGAGCTGTGTAAGCTGCTGCCAGAGAAAGAAGAGGTACAGTACTTCACACAGCCTTTCCCAGTAGGCAAGCATAGATCAGGCCACTGTCGCTTTGACACCCGTGTTCCGCATAGGGCAAACTCCAGTTCGACCACCATTGGGTGAGCTGAGGTTTGCCACCAGCTTGCCGCCATTGTTGATGCTAACTACCACAGTAAACTGATCATATTTAGCTTGAGAGACAGTTATAACAGTGTTCTCCCAAGTTACAACCCTTACCGTAATGCTGTGTCTTACTAAGATTGTTAACTGTTGTGTGTGTGCAGGTGAAGCAGCTAGTTGGGTTTAAAGGGGACCAGTCAGCTCTTCCTGAAGCAGACCTGTTTATGGTGCTACTGATCAAGGTTCCCAGGTGAGTGTGTGTGTGTGTGTGTGTGTGTTGAACCGTCTACAAACATCTAATTCATCGTTTTGTACAGTTTTGTGTTTACTAAGTCTTGAATGCCAGATGTGTTATAGAGTATAAATCATTATTCTTGCCCTTTCTGTTAGTTATGAGGAGCGGCTCAACAGTTTAGTTCTCAAAGAAGAGTTTTTCCCACTCATGGATGAAATGAAACAATCCATTGCCACCATGATCACAGCTGGAAAAGGTAAAGTCTGTGTCTGCATGTGATCTGGATCTTAATAAGGCCAGTCTGTATTTGTACTATGCTTAACTGTCTCGTCTGTCTGTCTGTCTGTCTCTCTCCAGAGCTGTTAGAGTGTGACGACCTACACTCTGTGATCCGCCTGGTGCTGAAGACTGGAAACTACATGAACGCTGTGAGTGGAAAACAATGATATCATAGAGGATATTATATACTGTATACCTTTATCTATGGTGTAAACTACTGTAAGTTGTTGGCATCTGAAGCTTTGAGTAAGCCCAAGAATAATAAGAACTCATTCTACAAGCTTTGAATAATCCTCAGGTTAATTTGTCAGCCTGACTGACTGTCTCTCACTTGTCCTCTGTGTGTCCATAGGGAGGCTATGCTGGCAGTGCCATCGGCTTCAGGATGGCATCGCTACTGAAACTAGTGGACACAAGGGCCAACAAACCAGGCATGAACCTCATGCACTATGTAGTTATGGTAAGGAGAACCCTTATTTAAAGCTTATCCTTTATCTAGAATCTTGTTTTTCTCTGATGCAATAGTTGTTCATGTTTATGTCAATTATAGCAAGCTCAGAAGGTTGATGTGGCCCTGCTGAAATTCCCAGAAAAACTCACACACATCGCTGATGCAGCACGGTACGGATACACAGTGTCTTACACACTTCAACAATATCTCTAATATTGCTGTTTGCCCAACAATAAGGCAAATTGTAATGATTGTGCTTTTCTATTTGTCTGTATTGAGTGATTGATATTTGTGTTTTGCCCCCCTGTAGGATCCATAAGGAGGACATAGAGAGTGAGTTTCAGAGAGAGGTGAAGAAAGTAAAGGAGACGAAGGAGGAGGCGCAGAAACAGGAGGAGCTACAGGCTCAGATGGAGGACTTTCTGAAGGTGAGGTAGCCTGCCTGTGTATTCTCCATGCCTTTCAGATCTTGTATCGCTACCTTCCCCTATACTGTATACCTATGTAATCTTTCCAGGGCCACAAATTTTGCCTGACCACATAACCTGACCAGGAAAAACTCAGGGCCCTTGTTATAGCTTTAATAACCTCTGGTGGTGAATCTACAACTCTAGGACTCCAGGCTCTGTCGTAGCTGGCCGATACCGGGAGACCCATGGGGCGGCGCACAATTGGCCCAGCGTCGTCCAGGGTAGGGGAGGGAATGGCCGGCAGGGAATGGCCGGCAGGGATGTAGCTCAGTTGGTAGAGCATGGCGTTTGCAACGCCAGGGTTGTGGGTTCGATTCCCACGGGGGCCAGTATGAATAATAAAATAAAATAATGTATGCACTCACTAACTGTAAGTCGCTCTGGATAAGAGCGTCTGCTAAATGACTAAAATGTAAATGTAAAATGTAGGACCAGTGATGAGGTTGTTGATGTTTGTGGTCCCCTGTAGGTTCAGAAATTTAGTCTTCGACCCTAATGGCACCCTTTTCCCTTTTACGTATAGTGCACTACTTTTGACCAGGGCCCATAGTACTTGCACTATATGGGGAATAGGGTGTCATTTGGGACACAGCCTTAGTTATTTCTGTTCTGTGTGTGGTCCCATGTAGGAAGCAGAGTGTCGTCTGGCTGAGACTGAGCTCTCTCTGCAGTCACTGGGTTCAGTCAGTGACTCAGTGGCTGAGTACTTCTGTGAAGACCCCAGCAAGTTCAGACTAGATGAATGCTGCTCCATTTTCAACTCTTTCTGTGCGAAGTTCCTGAGGGCCATCCAGGTAAAAAATGGTTTAGAAAGTAGTGTATATACTCCTTTTACATACTATTATTTAATGCTCTCTGTATTACTGACTTTCATCTTGGCCCCCTTGGGAGCATAGCTCTCCATCTCACTATTTTCTGTGTGAGGACTTTTGGCTGGCTTTTGTCTTCATTGAGTGTCTCTCTAGTTACTGTTTTCTCTTTAGCCTTCCCTGCTTTCTTGGTAGAGTCCAGTGTTCACTGTCTCTGGCGTGTGTTATTGTGTTATTGTGTATTATTTTATCTGTGTGTAGGAGAACTTTGATCGTGAGGGGGCGGAGGTAAAGAGGAGAACCAGAGACAGACTGCTGAGTGATGCTAATGCTGCTAAACGCCGTTCCACCGCCACCTGCTCCATACGGGACAAGGACATGGAGGGTGTGGCCCTGGAGTCCATACTACAGACGTTAGTCATACTTTAATGAACATCACTCTTTTGAACTTTTCTTTTGAAATATAATCTGTTATTTTGTGTTTTTCTTTTTTTCTGTAAAAGTGTGTTGTGAAATTCATGATTACTTTGAATAAAGTTTGATTTGATTTGTTTTAGGTTCCTGACCAGTCATGTGTCCCAAAGGAGAAAAGTCAAGGGCACATCCTCCCCCACCAGTAGCAGCCTATCAGAGGTCCCCATTCAAGCAAACCTCCCCTCGGCAGAACAGGGAAACCGAGGTTCTGTTAAGGCCACAGAGGTGTGTAAGGAGAATGAGTGGAACTCGGCCAGACATCTGACTGGGACCTCTCAGAGCGACCAGAAGGACCAGTCCCACAGCAAAAAGAACCTGAAGGAGAACGTGGTTCCACATCCAGAGGAGACACAGCAGAACCCTAAGAAACCAGAGCAGAACCACAGAGGTTCTAGTTCTGGTTCTACACAGCCAACTAGGAGAACCGGTAGCAGCAGCTCCTCATCTTGCTCCTCCACAGGTAGACCCATCTCAGTGATGGTGAAGGACAAGGAGGAAGAGGAGGAGGGAAATGAGGAAGAAGCCCAGAAGTTGCGTGAAGTGTCCAGGAAGGTTCTGGGGTATCAGAGCAGCCGTGGTAGTCTTTCGTCTGGGGAGTATGTCCTGGAGCAGCAGAAGTCTCCTAATGCCACCAATAATACTAACACCTCCACAAGATCATCCAGTGCTACGAACACTAATGCTACATCCTCCACCATCTCCACCATCACCTCCCCCTCCACCTCCCCTCACCAGAGGATCTTCCAAGAAGACAGACAGCGGCTGCTGGGGGATGCATGTAGAGGCAGCGAGAGCCTGGCTAGATACCTCCTCAACCCTCACCTCTCCCCCAAGAGAATACTCACCCGCAGACACACCTTCACCCTCCCCCCTAAAGCCCCCCCTACTGAGGAAGAGGAGGAGGATGATCTGTTCACTTTTCCTACTACTCCTACTCTGGGGGTCATAGGGAGGATGAAGTCAGTAGACACTGGTCTGATGTCCCCGAAACACAGAGCCTCTGGAGGACCCAACCTCACCAACCTTCCTGGCCACTCTGAGAAGTCTTGTGTCCAAGACCTGGTGTCTAAGAGCCCCATGTCAAAACACAAAGTCTTGACAGCAAGTCTCAACATCCCCAGGGACTCTGAAAACACAGGCTTGGTGGTACTCACCACCCCTCGCCACTCTGAGACATCTGGTGCCCAGCAGGACAAGGTGTCCAAGAGCTTGTCAGCAGCAGAAATACCTACACACATAGAGCTAGGAGAGCTCAACCAAGACAAGAGCTCCTCTATAGTCAAGACAAAACCTCCCCCCTTACACCTAGAACTGAACCACAACCAGGATAAGGAGATAAAGGAGTTTTCTCCCACCCCTCTCCAGACACTCGTCTCCCAGAAACCCAAGCAGGCTGACCCTCCTCAGAGCCCCAAACACAATATGGCTAACCCTTCTAAGAGCCCGAAGCCCAAGCCTTCAGAGGGCAATGGATTCATGTCTTTCTTTAAACGCCTGGGAGAGAGGAGCAGGCCAATGTGAGGAATCTGGTCTCCAAGACCTGGTGTCCAAGAGTTTATCAGCAGAGAGACCAACACACATAGAGCTGAACCAGGAGAAGCGGACAAAGGAATCTGTCTTGGACAGGCCCTGAGCCCGAAGCCCAAACCAGACGGCTATGGATTCATGTCCTTCTTTGTAGAAGAGCAAGCCTTGCTAACAACAAGGATATAGACTAGAGGTGCTCTAGACTCCTGATTCATCTATTTATTCAGATTCAGACTACTCAGACAGATGTTACATTGTTCTATGGACTTGGCCCTATGGACTACTGAATATATTTATATCCATCCATTGATTTTATAAAGGTTTAATTCAAGGGGATTGTTGAAGTGGATTTGTAGTGGAAAATAATGATCTGTTGGGACTGGGAGAATTTGTCCAAAAGACAAATGGAACTTTATTCCACAAGGTGGCAGAGTGAGATAACAACGCCACATGTAGTATGCTGTAGGCCACCAGAAATCACTGTTTATTTGTTGTACCACCTCATATTCCCCCAGAGAAAAGCATGACACTTGTTGTAATACGTTTACCAATGTCTTTAATAATAGTGATCAGTATTCTTCTGACTAAATAAAACCGCTGTTGAGTAGGAGGACCCAATGTGATCTTTGTCTTGGAAAATACTGGAACTATCTTTGCCATATACAATACTATTAAATTATATTGCCGGAGGATAACTTACAGAGCTGTAGAAATTGCATTAAATTAATTTAGAGCGATGAGGGCCTGTAAAGAGAAATACACAGTATTAAGATCAAAGAATTTCATGGACAAACTATTAAAGAATAAAAGTGTTTTGTATTACATTTATCACTTAATTTCTAATTTTTATTAAAGTGTTCCTCTTCTCTTGCTGTTTTGAAAAGAAAACATACGTGGTGAATATTTCCGGTATGCTCTTAGTAGTCTTATACAAACAACCAAACACTATTGTATTGCTCTTATTGGGGTCAGTGTTACAAAGACAGCCAGTCTCTTAGCCAGGCACAGCTAGTCTCTTAGCCAGGCACAGCTAGTCTCTTAGCCAGGCACAGCTAGTCTCTTAGCCAGGCACAGCTAGTCTCTTATCCAGGCACAGCCAGCTGAATGGCAGGCAGCTCCATGTTGGGGAGGACGGCACTAATCCCAAACCAAATTGTTGAGGTCTCAGTCTCAGAATTGAAGAGAGCCAGGACATGGGCTCTTGTCAAAAGTAGTGCACTATATAGGGAATAGGGTGCCATTTGTGATTATACCCAAGCTACCAGCACCTGGTGGCATAGCACAATGGCGGGAGAGAGCCATGGACCCATCAAGTACTCCCCAAACTGCTTCAGTGTGAGCCCCCAGCACCCCAGCCTCCACCTGCCTCCCCAAGGATGTACCCCCTGCACTCCAGCCAGCCTGCTGCTCTGCTCTGCCAGGCCCAGAGACCCCCTGCCTCTCTTGGCAGACAGGGCCTCAGCATGAAGCCCCAGAATGTACCGCTTGCATCACACTCTGCACGTACTCATGCACCCCAGTCTGCCATTCTACCAGGCGTAGGGGCCCCCTGCCTCCCCCAGCCTACCCCCAGCTAGGCCAGGCAGGCAGGCCTGATCCCAGGGGGTGGGTGAGGGATTAACTTGTTGTGTTGCAGAGATCTCTGGGAGAGCGGAGTGAATATGGGTTAAACCTATTGAACTTCTGGGCTCTCCAGGCAACGGACATCAGAGTGTGGCACTGTTTGTGACTTGAGTCGTGATGTATTATTTTGATAAACATTTGTGATGATCCTCATGAAAAAACAACAAACGATACTAAAAAACCCTTAATTAAATCATGAGCTTTCCAGAAATATATTATATATTGAATGCTGTCCTCCTGCTCTAAATCCTGCGCTTGATAAGCATACAAACAGACAGACAGACATATGTGTGGATAAGAGCTTCCATTATGTAAAATTATCACTGAGGACAGTTATTGCTTGAACATTATATGCTTGCATCCCAAATGGGATCCTATTTCCTATATAGTGTACTACTTTGGAACAGAGGTAGTACACTATATAGGAAATAGGGTGCCATTTGGGACACAGACGTTATGTATGTGTAGAGAAGGAGCAGCTAGTCTGTCTCTGTTATCTACTGTACAGTCTGGTTTCTGCTATCTGCGGCTATTGAGTCTGCATGTCTGTCTGGCTGCCATCTGGGCTGGATGCAGTCTCCATAGCAACCCCATCTCTTACAATGCAACCCTGAGAGGGCCGTCTATGCCGCCCCTCCCCCTCTTCACCCCCTCCCCACCTGTGTCAGCATAAACACAACACCTCCTATTGCCACCATGTATCTCCCTCCTCTCTCTCGCCTTTGACTCCCTCTCTCTCTTTCTATCTCCTCCACCTAGATGCACCAGTTTTCTAAACCCCTTAATGAAGTACTTTATGGCTGTGGAGAACACAAGAATCATGAGGATCACAAAGCCTTTGTTGTTGAAACACTAGAGATGCTCCTGGACTGAGTCCCAAACGGCACTCTTTCCCTCAATAGGGCATCACTATATAGTGAGCTACAGTACTTACAGGGTGCCATTTGGGACGCCACCTCTGGTCTTATTGGGTGTGGATTGAGGTATTTTTAGACACCTCTTCTGAAAGCATCGCCTTGCATGCTCCACTGCACCCCACAAGTACCCGCCATCCATACCCCCCAACCCCTTAGCACCACCCTGTCCTCTTGTCTTTCACCCTTCAGGATACAGAAGTCCCAGCTGGTCTGCTCTACTGTTTTCACAACCCTCCATCTCCTCCTCCCTCCCTCCATTGCTCCCTCCACTTCTCTTCTCATCTTCTCATCCTGTACTGACTGAGCATAAAGATAAGCCATTTATACTGTGGGTTTATCATCCCCTAGATCCATTATTTGGAATCTTGTTCGGAATCCTAGTTCAAGCTCACCCCTCAATGGGTAGGCATCTAAATGATCTGTATAGAAGTCTAGGCCATTAGGCTACCCCTGAAGCTATATTTATGGTAAATACAGTCATTAGGGCATGGCCATTGTCTTCTCTGCAGCTTCTCTATGTGTTCCTTATGTCTTAAATAGCAGCCTGATTCAGACAGTAGGGGAACCAGAGGAAGCAGTGAAAAGCATCCTTTGTCCTTTTATGGGCAGGGGGCGGGGTTAAAACAGGTCACACCCTACTGCAGCAGACAGTCTGTATCCCTCCATCACATTCTGAGGATGCTCTACACATTTACATCTAATTTACATACATTATATCCCATTGGACAGCCAAACTCCTCCTACTGCTCTCTAGCCAATCCTCCAACAGTCTTTGTATGGGTCCCGCCTCTCCCTCCCTTCCTTTCGCTTCTCCTTCCCATCCCGGTCTCTCTCTCCTTCTCTTCCCAAACACAGCAGACCCTGCGCTTTTATTCCTGTCTCACGGTTCTCGCTGTGGATTATGTTATAAGACATTAGGACTTTGACAATGGACAGTTCTCTGTGTGGACTTGGATGCTGACACTTCTCTCTAAGGCTGCCTGGAAATTCATGTGAGTACAATCCTCCCATTCAGTCTCTCTCTCTCGCTGTCTGTCTGTATTCTCTGTGCTTTCTCCCCAGCCAGCCGTAGTGCAGTGCCATGTCCAGGATTTCTCGCTACATATGGATGCAAGGAAGCGTTTGAATAATTGATTACAGTATCTCGTCTGGCATCTGCCTCCGTTCAGTGAATCTCAGAACAGGAACAGCAGTGATTATTGAGCACTCTGCTTCTACGGCTCAGAGCTGCTGCTGTAGCTTTTCTATTCATAAGAGGGGGGAATGGCATTGTATGTGAGTGGGAAATGGCACATGCACGCACACACACACCTCTCCATTTTGGCTCCAGGCTGCTTGCTCTGCTCAGTGGCAGGTGGGCATCTATACTGCAGTCTATGGGCAGGGCTCGTGGCTGGAGGAGGTTACTGTATTTTGGAGAATGTATCATATATGTCTATCTATGTTTATGTTATGCTTCAATGTTACGCTGTTAGGAAAAAAAGGTGATAAAATGGTTCTTCAGCTGTCCCCGTAGGAGAACACTTTGAAGAACCCTTTTTGGTTCCAGATAGAACCCTTTTGGTTCCAGGTAGAAACCATTTGGGTTCCATGAAGAACCCTTTCAGAGGGTTCTACATGGAACCCTAAAGGGTTCTACCTGAAAACAAAAAGGGTTCTTTCTACCTGGATCCAAAAAGGGTTCTCATTTACATTTACATTTTAGTCATTTAGCAGACGCTCTTATCCAGAGCGACTTACCTATGGAGACAGTTGAAGAACCCTTTTGGAACCCTTTTTTCTAAGAGTGTATGTTAGCAAATGATATTATGTTATGTTTCAGTGTTATGTAATGTAATATAATGTAATGATGTTATGTTTCAGTTTTATGTTAGGTAATGATGTTATGTTATGTTTCAGTGTTATGTAATGTAATAATGTTATATTTCAGTGTTATGTAAGGTAATGATGTTAGGCTATGTTTCAGTGTTATGTTAGGTAATAATGTTATGTTTCAGTGTTATGTTAGGTAATGATGTTATGTTTCAGTGTTATGTAAGGTGATGATGTTATGTTGTTTCAGTGTTAGGTAATGGTACAGTAAGCTCATACTGTCAGACAGGAACATGTGAATCAGCAGGTTAGATCTATGTTCAAGTCATTCTACGGCTCTTCATTTGGCATTGTATTGCCACTGGGTGGGCTGTCTAGCTACCTCCCCTATCCTGCATCAAACATTATAGATGTCCAGTAGTGTCCCACAATGTTGATTGACTTTCTTAGTGAGATGTGCTTTAGTCTGTTGCAGTGCTGGGTTATGTTGGGTTGTAGAAGACTGCTTTGACTACTGGGTAGACTGTGTTTGATGCTGTTCCTACTGACTAAGGGTTGCATGTCTGACTGAGGGTTGCAGTCAGGTCTTATTAAAGGTGGGAGCTGACTACAGCTAACAGCTGTTCCCAGATCTGTTAGTATATTACAGTGTGCACTATTAGGGCAGCTGAACACAACCCTGGTCTTGCTCAGAGCAGGCAGACCTGATCAGACGGACATCAGCAACCATGACACAGGCCACAGTCTACCAGAGCATGGTCTGAAGCTAGGCATGGTCTGACTGGTTACAGGATCCTGTCACTACTACTACACTATTACTATTACACTATTACTGTAGTGTTATAATGTAATACTGTGTGCTAATACAGAATTGTGCTGTGCTGTATTAATAATGTCATAGTATGAGTCTTTGCTGTAATTCCATGCTGCTTTAGGGGAATTAATAGACAATAGTTCATTGTGACTGTGAATGCTGTGGGATTGTAGAATAGAGAAAAAGAGTCTGGAATCTTGTTTGGAATCCTAGTTCAAGAGAGTACGCTTTGGCAATATGTACAGTGCATTCAGAAAGTATTCAGACCTCTTTACTTTTTCCACAGTTTGTTACATTACAGCCTTATTCTAAAATGGATTAAATTGTTTTTTTCCCCCTCATCAATCTACACACAATACCCCATAATGACAAAGCGAAAACAGTTTTATTTTTTATTTTAGCAAATGTATAAAAAATTAAAAACAGAAATACCTTATTTACATAAGTATTCAGACCCTTTAATATGAGACTCGAAATTGATCTCAGGTGCATCCTGGTTCCATTGATCATCCTTGAGATGTTTCTACAACTTGATTGGAGTCCACCTGTGGTAAATTCAATTGATTGTACATGATTTGGAAAGGCACACACCTGTCTGTATAAGGTCCCACAGTTGACAGTGCATGTCAGAGCAAAAACCAAGCCATGAGGTCCAAGGAATTGTCCGTAGAGCTCAGAGACAGGATTGTGTCGAGGCACAGATCTGGGGAAGGGTACCAAAACATTTCTGCAGCATTGAAGGTCCCCAAGAACACAGTGGCCTCCATCATTCTTAAATGGAAGAAGTTTTGAACCACCAAGACTCTTCCTAGAGCTGGCCGCCTGGCCAAATGGAGCAATCGGGGGAGAAGGGCCTTGGTCAGGGAGGTGACCAAGAACCCGATGGTCACTCTGACAGAGCTTTAGAGTTCCTCTGTGAAGATGAGAGAACCTTCCAGAAGGACAACCATCTCTGCAGCACTCCACCAATCAGGCCTTTATGGTAGAGTGGCTAGACGGAAGCCACTCCTCAGTAAAAGGCACATGACAGCCCGCTTGGAGTTTGCCAAAAGGCACCTAAAGGACTCTCAGATCATGAGAAACAAGATTCTCTGGTCTGATTAAACCAAGATTGAACTCTTTGGCCTAAATGCCAAGCGTCACGTCTGGAGGAAACCTGGCACCATCCCTACGGTGAAGCATGGTGGTGGTAGCATCATGCTGTGGGGATGTTTTTCAGCAGCTCCACAGCACTCAGGACCTCAGACTGGGGCGAAGGTTCACCTTCCAACAGGACAACGACCCTAAGCACACAGCCAAGACAACGCAGGAGTGGCTTCGGGACAAGTCTCTGAATGTCCTTGAGTGGCCCAGCCAGAGTCCGAACTTGAACCCGATCGAACATCTCTGGAGAGACCTGAAAATAGCTGTGCAGCGACGCTCCCCATCCAACCTGACAAAGCTTGAGAGGATCTGCAGAGAAGAATGGGAGAAACTCCCCAAATATAGGTGTGCAAAGCTTGTAGCATCATACCCAAGAAGATTCGAGGCTGTAATTGCTGCCAACAGTGCTTCAACAAAGTACTGAGTAAAGGGCCTGAATACTTATGTAAATGTGATATTTCAAAAACCTATTTTTGCTTTGTCATTCTGGGGTATTGGGTGTAGATTGATGAGGGGGGGGAAATCAATTTAATCAATTTTAGAACAAGGCTGTAACGTAACAAAATGTGGAAAAGGTAATGGGGTCTGAATACTTTCCGAATGCACTGTACATTGTTACGTCATGCCAATAAAGCAAATTTAATTTAATTGAATTGAGAGAGAGAGAGCGCATACTATACTGTATTTCAAGATCTAGCTCTGTTTGTAAATTCAGAGCAACTGACCACCTGCAGAAGAGTTGAGTTCATGAAAGACAGTGCTGATTATTCAGTAAACATCTATGTGGTTCCTTGGGGTCACCAGCAACCAGTTGTCATCAGAGATGTCTCAGCTGTCACTGATGTAATTTTACCACTACAAACGGTGGGAACTGGGAAGAATAGCATTGTTTACCTTGTCTCCTATCAGTCTGTAAGCCACAGGAACAGCTGTGTTCATTTTACTGTGAAGTGAATTGATTGGTTTAAAATACACAAACATTTGGTTTGACTTGATGTGATTTGTTGGAACGTTATTAGATTAGATAGTGACAGTGTTTAAGACTCAGAGGGCAGCCAGCAGGAGACTCATTCTTCTTAACTGTATTTGACCCTTACCACTATTAGTATCAACACATCACATCACAGTCCTCATTCTCTAATCTCCAAACAGGAAGGGACAGGCATAACGTTCCTATTAATGAGATCTAATAATAGTTTTCAGAAGTAGGGTTGTGATCATCCACAATAGAATAGTCCTGTAATGCATAACAGTATTAATGGAAGTTCTCAGAGTCAGTATCTACAGTGGTTCAGCATTGGTCTGATTGGGTGAGTCTAAGAGAAAAACAGCATTTAACCTTGTCATCTAACAACCTTGGAGCAATTTTGCGCCTATATTGACCATGCATTCAGCATTGGTGTAGTCTTAGAAATCCCAGACCTAGGGCAACAGTATTATGTATGTCAGAACATTGTTAATGTGGGAGGCAACCCGTCTGCCTAGGGAAACTAGCATTGGTCTGATTGGGTGAGTCTAGGTGAAAAGCAGCATTTAATATGCTGTTTCCGAGGTAGGGATTTTAATCTCCTATAGCGTTATAGCTGGCTGGTTATAGTGAGGTGCTTTGTGCTCCTCCTGACCCCTGGCTCTGAGATCATGGACTATGTCCGCATCCCAAAAGGCATCATATCCCCTTTGAGCCCTGGTCAATAGTAGTGCACTATGGAATAGGATGCCATTTGCGACACACCCATGGGCTTTATTAGGCTTCTGAATTCAGAACACGGAGACACTGAGCACCATTAAAAAAACATTTTAAAATTTTAGTCATTTAGCAGACGCTCTTATCCAGAGCGAATCGAACCCACAACCCTGGCATTGCAAGCACCATGCTCTACCAACTGAGCTACATGGGGCCCAGGTTCACTATATATCTGTCTATGACTGTTATGTGCCTGTGCTGTATACAGTATTGTATACCAGTATGTTTCTTTGTGTATGGAGAGGAGAGATAAGCTCTCATTTCCATTTGAATGTGTTGAGGCTGATTGCGTCCAGCCTAGCCTCATCTATCTCTCCTGAATCAATAAACTCAAATCATGACTACAGTATGGGCTATTTCAAATGGCACCCTATTCACTATGTATTGAACTACCTGTGGCCAGAGCTATACAATATAGTGTATCATTTGAGACAAAGTGGGCCTCCTATGGACCCTGGTCAAAAGTAGTGCACTATATAGGGAATAGGGTGCCATTTGGGATGCAAACAGGGCATATGTGAGTGACAGTAGTTAGCAGCAGATTGCAGCCTGGCTTGACAGGAGTCTGGGCGATGGCTCGTGGCTGAGTGTGTGTGTGTTCATGGATGCATGCGGTGTGTGTGTTTGTGCGTGTGAGTGTGCAGGCGGTAGCTTCTGTAACATGCCACATACATGGGTGTGTGTATCCTAATGAGCTGCTATTGTGCTGCGGACTGATAGACAGGCTTCTCTTGATGTGTCCATGTCCTCTGTCTTTCCCTCTGTGACATTAGTCATCAACAGTCCTGTAGTGTTAAGCTCTGACTGTGTCCTAAATGGTACCCTATTCCCTATATAGTTTACTTATTTTGACCAGGTGAAAAGTAGTGCACTACATAGGGAATAGATAGGGTGCCATTTGGGATGCAATCAGTGTCTATTTTTCTTATCCACATGCCTCCAGAAACCACCTATTAGAATTGTACTCATCTCACACAATAAGAAGATAAAACAAGACAGAGCATAACAGAGCTTTACTCTTTTCTGATCCATTATTGACATGATTGTCTCTCTTTTATCAAATTATCTCAAGCTATCTCACTAAACAGGAATGGCTGGTGTATCCTGGTCTCTCTTAGCTTTAAGACTAAATTCCTCTTTTGGAGTGTTGAGATATACATTTAGTGGAAAACAGACTCACTTCTATTTATCCCTAAAAAGTATTTCAGTCAAATACTGTAGTCATACACATTTTTGAAGTGCAAAATTAAAAGTCCCAGATGGTTTTGGTAAATCTCTTATTCCAGGTCTGTGTCCGTTGCGCTTACAGTAAATGACACGTCAATGAAAGGTCCGTCAGGAGGTAATGGATGGAGACAGACAGACGTCCTCATGCAGCACCCTGACATGTAAAGAGTAAGGACACTGATATGAGTTCTAAATGGCAACCTATCCCCAATGGTACCCTATTCCTAATATAGTGCACTACTTTTGACCAGGGCTCTTGGGCTCTCTGGTCAAAGTAGTGCATTACATAGGGAATAGGGTGCCATTGGGGACTCAGCCTTGGTGCTATGCCGGTGTGCAACAGTATGTCTGCTGTATGAATGATGATCGATGCTGTATGAATGATGATCGATGGGTAGACTGAGAGCCAAGGCCTTTTCTCTAAGGTGAAATATGGATGGCCAGCATGCTTGAGTTACTCTTGACTATCAGCTGTACCTTCCAATTACTCTTTAACAAGGTTTGTTTCTTCTCTGAGCATCCATGTACTTTAAACTTGGGGTCAGCTGCGTTGACTTCACATATTTTCAGCCTCTACAAAGGACTACAGAACAGTCCTCGAGCTCCGTAAACTAGAGGCGATTTAAATAACGCTGGAATTACTGTTCACCCATGCATGACCCAAGTATTGTAGACTACAGTCTTGCGTATAATATGTCCCCTATGTCAAATCAAATCACATTTTATTTGTCACATACGCCGAAAACAACAGGTGTAGACCTTACAGTGAAATGCTTACTTACAAGCCCTTAACCAACAATGCAGTTTTAAGAAAGAATACCCCCAAAAATCACACACAAAAAAATATAATACGAAATAAAAGTAACAAATAATTAAAGAGCAGCAGTAAAAATAACAATAGCGAGGCTATATACAGGGGGTACCGGTACCGAGTCAATGTGCAGGGGCACCGGTTAGTCTAGGTAATATGTACATGTAGGTAGAGTTATTAAAGTGACTATGCATAGATAATAAACAGAGAGTAGCAGCAGCGGCAAATAGTCTGGGTAGCCATTTGATTAGATGTTCAGGCTTATGGCTTGGGGGGTAGAAGCTGTTTAGAAGCCTCTTGGACCTAGACTTGGCGCTCCGGTACTGCTTGCCGTGCGGTAGCAGAGAGAACAATCTATGACTATGACTGAAATTTTTTAGGGCCTTCCTCTGACACCGCCTGGTATAGAGGTCCTGGATGGCAGGAAGCTTGGCCCCAGTGATGTACTGGCCGTACGCACTACCCTCTGTAGTGCCTTGCGGTCGGAGGCCAAACAGTTGCCATACCAGGCAGTGATGCAATCAGTCAGGATGCTCTCGATGGTGCAGCTGTAGAACCTTTTGAGGATCTGAGGACCCATGCCTAATCTTTTCAGTCTCCATATGGGGAATAGGCTTTGTCGTGCCCTCTTCACGACTGTCTTGGTGTGTTTGGACCATGTTAGTTTGTTGGTGATGTGAACACCAAGGAACTTTAAGCTCTCAACCTGCTCCACTACAGCCTCGTCGATGAGAATGGGGGCGTGCTCAGTCCTCTTCTTTTTCCTGTAGTCCACAATCATCTCCTTTGTCTTTGTCCTATAGCTTGTACAATACATCAATTCTGTCTACTGATGTGACTGATGAACATATGTTGGATATTCTCAATGCTTGATGTGCTCCCTATGTATCCCCATTCCACTACCTTGACCTGGGTCATGGTACGATCCAAAGGCACTGGGTGGGGAGCGGAGAGTTAAAATGGATGGCCAGTTGTTTTGGCTTTTTACAGTATACAGTATATCCCTTTTCAGGAGACATACACAGTTACTTTAAAAGATGATGGTTAAGGTGAAATATCCTTGTCTTGCCAATTTATGCATTCTTGTTTGTTTGACAAATGAGGGGGGTGTCCTCATTTCTACCATAACTCGTACATTGTTAGCTATCTGGAGCCCTGCACTCTACTCTTTAGCAAATGTAGCCTACCTACTGTTACTCAAGTGTAGTCTCTCTGCTGTCATACTTCCCTTTGATGACACAGACATATCACTCCCAGTGACAAATAGGAGAAACAGACAGCCTTGCTGTCTTTCACAGATGATTACTGGATGATGACATGCCCACAGCAACAGATGTAGCTGGAAACAGAAACTAGCGTCTATATTTAAACACACTTAGACAGCACTGTAGGCCTACAGTACAGTACAGCACAGTAAGGCATAACACATCCCACATTAGGTCACTCAGACTGTCTTCTGCTGCCCACCTCCCAGCTGACTGCTCTGCCAGACCTATGATGTACAGACAGTATAGAAACTATACAGTATATTTACTGTAAGGCTATGTAGTGCATTGGGGCTTTGGTCAAATGTAGTGCATTAGATAGGGAATGTGGTGTTATTTGAGCCCCACCCCAGGAGTTGTATGTTATGGTGAGTAATCATCAGAGCCACTGACTGACTCCTCTAGAGGCCCTTTCTGCTCTGTGGGGTTTCACTTATGCAACGCTATGCCTAGCATTAATGAGAGAGAGAGAGAGAGAGAGAGAGAGAGAGAGAGAGATTCAGGCTCAACTATTTATGCGATTCTAAGTGGAGTCTTCTGCTCTGTGAAAATGTCTGTCTACAACGGCTAACATCATTTGCTATGCATTAGTCATGCAAACAGCAGTAGGCCTATATCCACTTCTTCATCCTGACATACTTACATTAAGAGACTCTCTCAGTCACTCGGATGATGTCTGAGTCACTCGGATGATGAGAAAGATAAAAAAAAAATATATATATATATATATATATACAGTGGGGGAAAAAAGTATTTAGTCAGCCACCAATTGTGCAAGTTCTCCCACTTAAAAAGATGAGAGAGGCCTGTAATTTTCATCATAGGTACACGTCAACTATGACAGACAAATTGAGAATTTTTTTTCCAGAAAATCACATTGTAGGATTTTCTAGAAAATCTTTGGAGGGAGTTGAAAGTCCGTGTTGCCCAGCGACAGCCCCAAAACATCACTGCTCTAGAGGAGATCTGCATGGAGGAATGGGCCAAAATACCAGCAACAGTGTGTGAAAACCTTGTGAAGACTTACAGAAAACGTTTGACCTGTGTCATTGCCAACAAAGGGTATATAACAAAGTATTGAGAAACTTTTGTTATTGACCAAATACTTATTTTCCACCATAATTTGCAAATAAATTCATTAAAAATCTCTCATTTTGTCTGTCATAGTTGACGTGTACCTATGATGAAAATTACAGGCCTCTCTCATCTTTTTAAGTGGGAGAACTTGCACAATTGGTGGCTGACTAAATACTTTTTTCCCCCACTGTATGTAATACCACACATGGACAGTTTTGCAATCAGGGTAGATCTTCCTACCCCTGTGGCCCCTCCCCTTACAGGGCAGTGGTGCTGTTCGTATGTTAGGACTGGGCTAGTAGAACATTTACAAAACTAGCCTGCCAGGCCAGGGAGATTTTCTCTTTTCAAATATCGCATATCACAGATTTTGGACACGCATGTTACCCGGGCTAGTAAAAATCACTTTCTACTAGCCTAGCTGGCCAGTCCCCCAAATCCTTAAATCCCATCCCTGTACGTGTTGTAGAGTAAATCCCTGCAGGCAGATTAAACCGAGATTGATGTTTTGTGTGAATCTAAGCCTGCAGTGTGAGGTAGCAGATTAAACAACGTCCTGCAGAGAACGGTCTGATGATGACGGGACATTAGAAAGGAATGAGAATCCTACCAGACTAATATTCACAACACTTCTAAATATTGTGGCATATAGAATAGGGATTTTACTGTATGTATTTACAGGAGGTTGGTAACATCTTATAGGTTATTCACACACCGACTCAGTGGCCCTGTGGTTGAAGTATCCGTCCTGTGATAGGAGGTTGGGAGTTCAATCCCAGGTCGAGTTACCAAAGACTCTAAAAATGGGACTCGATGCATCTCTGCTTTGCACTTTGCATTAAGGAGATGGATTGGAGGTAAGGCCCTGCAACAGACTAGCTTACTATCCTAGGGGGTGTAATGGGCCATTCTGGCTTGGACAAAATGATAAAGCCATTACCAATGCCCATCTCCTGGCCAGCTAGGGTGTGATTGTGGTGCCCCCATGGTGTAGCTTTAACTTACTGTAGATGAGAGGTAACTAGACGTGTTAGTTACTGAGCGTGTGTGATGGTGTCATTAGAGTCTGTGAGAGGCTGCGATCCAGACGGTGGACTGAGCCCAGCCCTGCAGGAGCCCGTTAAGCCACTTAGTGGAGAAAGAGAGAGAGAGAGAGTGGGTGAGATACCATACATAGAAGGTATGACGGGGTCTCAAAGATAATTTGGGGCTCCCCTCCCTCCAAAGCATGACTAGAACCCCTCTCACACAGAAATCTATACTGACATCATGCTGACATTAAGGTCTGTATGACAGGGTTCTTAGGTGAGAATTACTGTAGACATGTATCACTCCTCACTGGATGAATCAGAATGAAGAATCAGATCTGACTGTGGTTATTATCTGATATGGAACTGTGTCCCTAATGGCTCCCTATTACCTTTATAGTGCAATGCATGACATAGGGAATAGGGCGCCATTTGGGATGGAATCTGAGTCTGTCTCCATAGTGGAACAAAATCACTTTCTTTTGTTTTCCTTTTCTCTCCTTGTAGCAACTGTCAATCACATTTTGGTATTTTATTATATGAGTGAGGGTTACATATAGTGTTTGAAAAACCCCTTTCATGTTCTCTGAAACGTCTTCACCTTTCTGTGTGAGGTTACAATCCTTTCTGTGTGAGGTTACCTTGGCTTAAGAATATCCTTTTCACACCCACCGTTATATCTGCCATTCAACCTTTCTCCAAAGACTTGTCAGAGTGCATTATTGCACAAAGCTGCTGTCTGGTGAACACTGTTTTTTAAAGACAGATCCTCTTTCTGTGGCAAAGCGAGTGGGAGGAACTGGGAGGGGGCTGCCGGGGGAGTGTATGTGGAGGGAAGGGAGGGGAGGTAGACTGCCGCAGGCCCAGCGTTGCGACTAGCGAACATACAGAGAGATAGAGGACGGAAGGCTGCTGCAGGCCTAGTGTAGCAACTAGCCAGCACACACACAGAGAGCAAAGAGACAGAGAAGGGAGGAGCCTGAAGGGTTTGTCTTGGCTTGCACCCCTCTGATGTCACCGTTCAGCTGCTACCATTCAGCTGCTGAGAAGACAGGGAGAGGGCTACAGAGGGAGGGGGCTGTGGAGGGAGGAAAGGAGAGAGGGGCTGGGGGTGTGCCTAGCCTGCTGCTGCTGGCTGAGAACAGCTCCATCTGTATGGCTGTGTACCAAATGGCACCCTATTCCCTACATAGTGCACTATGTATGCAATAGGGTACGGGTTGGGAGGCAAAATAAGTCTGTCACTAGACTAGTTGCTGAGATCCGTCTGCTGAGAGAGAGAGAGAGACAGAGCTGAAAGCAGAAGGAATGTGATTGTTAAGAGCTGCTCTCAGCAGCAAAGTCAGCTGCCTCTGGTTGCTCTGAGGGAGACTACAGCAGTCTAGCTCACCCTACTCTCTCTCTCTCTCTCTCTCTCTCTCTCTCTCTCTCTCTCTCTCTCTCTCTCTCTCTCTCTCTCTCTCTCTCTCTCTCTCAGTATAGAAGCTAGCTCCCTGTGTATTTCTCTTTCTCTGTCTAGAGCTAGTTCATCTACTCTCTGAGTGTATAGGCTAGCTCCCTGCTTTTCTCTATGTGTGTAGAAGCTAGCTCCCTGCTTCTCTCTCTCTGTGTGTACTACTGTTATGTACCTACTACTGCTCTCAGACAGACAGATAGACCGGCAGGCAGAGAGAGAGACAGACAGATAGATATACAGACAGGTGGTCCTCTCAGAGCTACTGTTATTTGGCTCTCCTCTAGGCCAGCTGGGAGTCAGGCAGGAGGCAGTACATGGGAAGGAACCAGGGAAGAATTTGGGGAGTGCCATTTTAAGGCTTCCTCTTTTTCTCCTTCCTCTTTCAACACCAGAACAACACAACAGAGAGAGAAGCTAACTGGCTGGAGAGCTACACAGAGAAGAGCTCTATGCTGTGTCTACTGTGTCAAGCGACTAATCTCAGTCTAGTGTGTAAATAAATAACCACCAGAGGAGAGAGAAAACGACAGCCAGGAGGGAGAACAGAAAGAGGGGGTAAAGAAGGAGGGAATCCCAGCATTCATTGTGGTCTGTTTGTGAGCAGAGCAGGAGAGCTTTAGTAAAGCTCCAAGGCTCAGCGGTCTGCTGGTCCGCTCCTCCATCACAGAACAGAGCAGAGGAGAGGAGTCAGAGATTGAGAGATAAGTTGAATTGAAGTGTCTCTGAGGAGAGATTACTGACCGAGCCTCAGTCGAGCCCAGCACATGAAAGATGAGTCCAGACTGAGGGACAGATAGCCTATAGTCCTACACTACAGGCTGTGGTGGTGGTGAAGATGTGAAAGGTGAGTGGACATTTCTCTCTAAGAGAAGTCTTGCATTAGCTCCTCAAGCTAATGCATATGCATTAGCTCAGCGGACTAACACAGTCTTGTATTCACTTTCATTCTCTGGATTAGTTTTATCAGGGCTGTGATGGTAAAGATATGAAGGTTGAGTCACTAGACATTTCTGGAGAAACAAGGTTGAAGCATAGAGAATAGAGATCGTATAATTAATTAGAGTGAAAATTGGCGTCCTAGCAACATGACTAAAAATGCAGGTCTATGACATCATCCACTCTAGTGAATTCTAGGATATCTATGGGTAGATGTTTCTCACATATCAGGGAGTTTCCCCCGGTCTCTGTATTCTGTATTCCATTCCCTGGATTAGTTTTTATCTAGGTCACTCACAGGCATGGCCTGAAACTGTATAGCATAATATTACCACGTTACCATATGTCCTTTTTTAACACATAAGTAGTGATACAGTATTTCCTGCCCTCAGTGAATACTTTATTTTAGACACTGTGGACATTGTTCTCTTATCAAGCCTGATTTAAGGCCCACAGATTTAAGGCCAGTGTGTTCTTTTGTAGCATACCGCTTTCTATCTCTGTGAACCTGCCATGTTGTATCACGCCGTAATGCTGAGTCCCAAATGGCACTCTATTCCCTATATAGTGCACTACTCTTGACCAGAGCTCTATGGGCCCTGGTCAAAAGTAGTGCACTGTAAATGGAATAGGGTGCCATTTGAGATGCAGCCTATGCAGAAAGGGTTCTACATGGCACCCTAAAGGGTTATACTTGGAACCAAAAGGGTTCTACCTGCAACCAAAAAGGGTTATCTTATGGGGACAGCCGAAGAACTCTTTAAGGTTCTAGATAGCACCTTTTTTTCTAAGAGTGTAGTTAATCATAAAAGGATTAGCTATTTAATTTTACAGTAGAATATACACTACTAGTCAAAAGTTTGGACACACCTACTCATTCAAGGGTTTTTCTTTATTTGTACTATTTTTTACATTGTAGAATAATAGTGAAGACATCAAAACTATTAAATAACACATATGGAATCATGTAGTAACCAAAAAAAGTGTTGAACAAATCTAAATATATTTTATAGCCACCCTTTGCCTTGATGACCGCTTTGCACACTCTTGGCTTTCTCTCAACCAGCTTCACCTGGAATGCTTTTCCAACAGTCTTGAAGGAGTTCCCACATATGCTGAGCACTTGTTCGCTGCTTTTCCTTCACTCTGCGGTCCGACTCATCCCAAACCATCTCAATTGGGTTAAGGTCGGGGGATTGTGGAGGCCAGGTCATCTGATGCAGCACTCCATCACTCTCCTTCTTGGTCAAATAGCCCTTACACAGCCTGGAGGTGTGTTGGGTCATTGTCCTGTTGAAAAACAAATGATAGTCCCACTAAGCCCAAACCAGATGGGATGGCGTATTGCTGTAGAATGCTGTGGTAGCCATGCTGGTTAAGTGTGCCTTGAATTCTAAATAAATCACAGACAGTGTCACCAGCAAAGCACCCCCACACCATAACACCTCCTCCTCCATGCTTTACGGTGGGAAATACACACGCAGAGATCATCCGTTCAACCACACTGCGTCTCACAAAGACATGGCGGTTGGAACCAAAAATCGCCAATTTGGACTCCAGACCAAAGGACAGATTTCCACCGGTCTAATGTCCATTGCTCGTGTTTCTTGGCCCAAGCAAGTCTCTTCTTCTTATTGGTGTCCTTTAGTAGTGGTTTCTTTGCAGCAATTCGACCATGAAGGCCTGATTGACACAGTCCCCTCTGAACAGTTGATGTTGAGATGTATCTGTTACTTGAACTCTGTGAAGCATTTATTTGGGCTGCAATTTCTGAGGCTGGTAACTCTAATGAACTTATCCTCTGCAGCAGAGGTAACTTTTGCTCTTCAATTCCTGTGGCGGTCCTCATGAGAGCCAGTTTCATCATAGCGCTTGATGGTTTTTGCGACTGAAATTTTCCGGATTGACTGACCTTCATGTCTTAAAGGACTGTTGTTTCTCTTTGCTTATTTGAGCTGTTCGTGCCATTATATGGACTTGGTCTTTTACCAAATAGGGCTATCTTCTGTATACCCCCCACCTTGTACCAACACAACTGATTGGCTCAAATGCATTAAGAAGGAAAGAAATTCCACAAATTAACTTTTAAGAAGGCACACCTGTTAATTGAAATGCATTCCAGGTGACTACCTCATGAAGCTGGTTGAGAGAATGCCAAGAATGTGCAAATCTGTCATCAAGGCAAAGGGTGGCTACTTTGAAGAATCTCAAATATAAAATAGATTTAGATTTGTTTAACACTTTTTTGGTTACTACATGATTCCATATGTGTTATTTCATAGTTTTGATGTCTTCACTATTATTTTACAATGTAGAAAATAGTTAAAATAAAGAAAAACCCTTGAATGAGTAGGTGTGTCCAAACATTTGACTGGTACTGTACTTCTTTAAAAAAAAAATGCAAATCTGTCTGACAGTAGGGCCTAACCGTGGATGAAATTACTCTTTAACAAGGAGCTTATGAGTGCTTCTGCATAAGTACATACTTATTACCAAGCCTAATATAGAATAATAATAGAAGAAATCTAGAAGAATAAGACAAGCTTTTACATATGAAGCTAAAATAAAGTGTCAAGGTTATGGAAAGGTTGCAGCTAGTGGGCGGATGTGTGGGGCTAGGGGGTAGGCGTGTGGCTAGTAGTAACACTGGGCTGTCGCACTGGGCTGATTTGTGGTATAGTAGTACTGTAGCACTGGGTCTGATGAAGCTGTCTGTAGTAGTAGCAGTGTGGTGTAGCACTGGTCTGATAGTAGCAGTCCTTCCTCTCCTCTCTGCAGCATCTATAATAAGGCCTGTCTGTATCAGGGCCTCAGAGTGGCACGTGGCTGGTGTCACAATGATCTGCTCCAGGCCAGGCTGTGGCTGTGGCCCAGGCTCTGCTCTATCCTGCTCTGAGAATACAGCCTGGCTGCCTGAATACAGAATAGGCCTACAGCCTGGCTCAGAGTGGCTCTCAGAATTAGAATCATAATATCTCTATGGCCTGGCTCTCAGGAGCTCTCAGAAGACAAAGACCATACAGCATCTATCAAGTAGCCAACCCAAAACATGTTATATTTAGGCTAATAAGGTGTATCTACAGATAGTGAGAAAAACAGCTGCTTGATTAGTGAATGTGCATTGACCATGTTAGAGCAGTATGTCTATGTACAGTTGTCACTAATAGTTACCACTTCATGGCAGTATGTTGTTGGGGATGTAGGGGTTAATCTGTGTTCTATATGACAGATGTACAGCATGTCATAATTATGTCATCTGTACACTGTTAATCTGTAGTTGACCCACTGATACAAATCATTGTAATGCCAGCTCTGGCTTTATGTGCAGATATCCTATCAACGTCATTACTGTCTGTAGGCCCACAAAAACCACTGATTTGTAATTTTACTATACAGTAAAAATGTAATATATAAATCAGAGAAACAAATACAAAAAAGTATTTGGCCATGGGGTGTGTCCGAAATGGCACCATATTCCCTACATAGTGCAGTAGGACCTGATCAAAAGTAGTGCACTATAAAAGGAATAGGGTACCGTTTTGGACTCAGACATGTTCTCTTGTTACAGCGATCATCAGTCCAGACTTCTATGTCTGTGGGTTTGAGTGAAATTGTTAATTTCCTCACACTGGGTGATGAATGTATGACTGCTGCTGGTGGTATGGATAATTAGATTGTCTTTGATCTGAGCCCTGTGCCACTGCAGTCATAATCACATGGATCCATTTGTTTCCCCAGTCATTAAGTCATGAAGCAATTCAGTAATATTACCTTAGTTATTACCTCAGTCCCCCTGAGGGAGCTGGAGTCTGTTAGTGGAGAGGAAGACAAAGAGACTGTCTGGGTTATACCAGAGAGGAAGAGGTGAAGCGAGAGGGATAACTGGGCCCAAAATCTGTATTCTCCAGCAGGTGGCGTTTTTTTTGTTTATTTTCGCTCACCAAGCGAGGAGTTTTTGTATGGAGGTCCATGAGATGGTGTCGCAAAAAATGATTTGCTACGTGTGGCTTATTTGATCGATTAGAAGTTTCGTAATGATTACGTTGTTACGAGTGTACGGAAATAATATGGTCACGTGACATCTTGGCAACTTTGAGAAAAATGTAGAAAGTTGTGCCTGGTCGTCTAGTTACCACAGCCACAAAGTCATAAACCCTCCTATTTCTACAATTTATCTTCTTAAAATGTGATTTTAAACCTAACCCTAACCACACTGCTAACCTTATGCCTATCCCTACCCTTAAATTAAAACAAAAAAGCAAAAGTTTGTTTTCATGAATCTTTACGATATAGCCAATGTTGACTTTGTGGCTGTGGTAACCGTTGTGCCTTTTGTTCACACGCGTATATGGGCTGTCATTGGCTAAAACAGTCCCACCTGATCTTGCCTCCTCCTTACTGCCATTTTTAAAGACATTTATTTTCATTGTTAGAGCAGCCACCAGAGTATCTGGTCAATATAATGGATAATCTGTGTTTATAGGGATAGGGTTGGATAAACTAGGAGAGCACCCTTTACTTTGTCTCCTGATGATGATGTCATTGTTTCTGGGCATCATGTAATTATTCTATACAATGACATGACGCCCTCTTCCTGCTGTGAAGCCTTGAACTGATAGTGATCCTGTTCTCCCTTCCTATGATCAGGTGGGGCCTCCTCTTTTACATAGTTGTACTCTGATTTTCTATTAATTCACTCACTCTGTCATAGATTTGAAGGGAATTCACTTGTGGTGAAATGGTGTAAACTCCCTCTAGCCAATGCTTTCACCAATCCAATGCTTCGACAATCAATGAAGAAAAGTAAGCAAGGATACACTCCAGGGAAAAGAGTCTGAATTCGTAACGCAGCTTATGTGTGTCAGTGCTCTCACCCTCTCATCTCTCTCTCTCCAGGTGAAGAGGTGCTTGTGCTCCCTCTCCCTGTGAATGTCTGTCGTCATGGCGAAGCATGAGACGGGCAGCACCAGCCCAGTGGTCCGGCAGATAGACAAACAGTTCCTGGTCTGCAGCATCTGTCTGGACCACTACCACAACCCCAAAGTCCTGCCCTGCCTACACACCTTCTGTGAGAAGTAAGTCTCTACCATACACTCTACACCTAACCACTACCACAACCCTTACACATTTTATGTGAGAAGTAAGTCTCTACCATACACCCTACACCTAACCACTACCACAACCCTTACACATTTTCTGTGAGAAGTAAGTCTCTACCATACAGCCTACACCAGGGATCATCAACTCAATTCAGCCGCAGGCCGATTTGTTCTTGAGCAGATGGTCAGGGGGCCGGAACATAATGACAAATAATTTGTAGACTGCTGATTGACCGCAAGAAGCCCAAACAGATATAATATTTGACTAAAACATAATAATTTCAAACCTTGCTTACATTTGTGTACGATCACATATCTCTCTATTATGTGTGGGAACACTTTGGAACAGATTTCCAATATTTAAATCACTTGGAGCTGATTTGCTGGTGTTTTTACAGTCTTTAATGTCCAACATTAAAAAAATATATATACACTACCAGTCAAAAGTTTGGACAAACCTACTCATTCAAGGGTTGTGTTGTGACAAGGTAGGGGGGTATACAGAAGATAGCCCTATTTGGTAAAAGACCAAGTCCATATTATGGCAAGAACAGATCAAATAAGCAAAGAGAAGTGCAGTCGCAAAAACCATCAAGCGCTCTGATGAAACTGGCTCTCATGAGGACCGCCACAGGAATGGAAGACCCAGAGTTAACTCTGCTGCAGAGGATAAGTTCATTAGAGTTACCAGCCTCAGAAATTGCAGCCCAAATAAATGCTTCACAGAGTTCAAGTAACAGACACATCTCAACATCAACTGTTCAGAGGGGACTGTGTGAATCAGGCCTTCATGGTCAAATTGCTGCAAAGAAACCACTACTAAAGGACACCAATAAGAAGAAGAGACCTGCTTGGGCCAAGAAACACGCGCAATGGACCAGTGGAAATGTGTCCTTTGGTCTGGAGTCCAAATTGGACATTTTTGGTTCCAACCGCCGTGTCTTTGTGAGACGCGGTGTGGGTGAACGGATGATCTCCGTATGTTTATTTCCCAGCGTAAAGCATGGAGGAGGAGGTGTTATGGTGTGGGGGTGCTTTGCTGGTGACACTGTCTGTGATTTGTTAAGAATTCAAGGCACACTTAACCAGCATAGCTACCACAGCATTCTACAGCGATACGCCATCCCATCTGGTTTGGGCTTAGTGGGACTATCATTTGTTTTCCAACAGGACAATGACCCGACACACCTCCAGGCTGTGTAAGGGCTATTTGACCAAGAAGGAGAGTGATGGAGTGCTGCATCAGATGACCTGGCCTCCACAATCCCCCGATCTCAACCCAATTGAGATGGTTTGGGATGAGTCGGACCACAGAGTGAAGGAAATGCAGCCAACAAGTGCTCAGCATATGTGGGAACTCCTTGGTGAAGCTGGTTGAGAGAATGCCAAGAGTGTGCAAAGCTGTCATCAAGGCAAAGGGTGGCTATTTAACACTTTTTTGTTTACTACATGATTCCATATGTGTTATTTAATAGTTTTGATGTCTTCACTATTATTCTACAATGTAAAAATAATGAAAAGCCCTTGAATGAGTAGGTGTGTCCAAACCTTTGACTGGTAGTGTTTTTCTCACTTATTTTAATCTAAGAAGGAAAATGTATTTCCTGCCCTGCAATAATGAGTTGTTGAACTAGGTCAGGGCATGAGGTAATGTTTGCGAGAGAGATAATTCTTATGGCATAAAGTCATGAGAGAGTCAAGTATGTGTTATGGCACAAAGTCAAAATAAAATTTTGTTGGTCACATACACGTGTTTAGCAAATGTTATTGCGGGTGTAGCGAAATGCTTGTGTTTCTAGCTCCGACAGTGCAGTAATATCTAACAAGTCATATCTAACAATTTCACAACATATACCCAATACACACAAATTTAAGTAAAGCAGTGGAATTAAGAATATATAAATAAATATATGGACGAGCAATGTCAGAGCGGCATAGACTAAGATACAGTAGAATAGTATAGAATACAGTATATACATATGAGATGAGTAATGCAAGATATATAAACATTATTAAAGTGACTAGTGTTCCATTTATTAAAGTGGCCAGTGATTTCTAATCTATGTATATAGGCAGCAGCCTCTGTGCTATTTAACAGTTTGATGGCCTTGAGATAGAAGCTGTTTTTCTGTCTCTCGGTCCCAGCTTTGATGCACCTGTACTGACCTCGCCTTCTGGATGATAGCGGGGTGAACAGGCAGTGGCTCGGGTGGTTGTTGTCCTTGATTATCTTTTTGGCCTTCCTGTGACATCAGGTGCTGTAGGTGTCCTGGAGGGCTGGTAGTTTGCCCCGGTGATGCGTTGAGCAGACCGCACCTCCCTCTTGAGAGCCCTGCGGTTGCGGGCGGTGCAGTTGCCGTACCAGGCGGTGATACAACCTGACAGGATGCTCTCAATTGTGCATCTGTAAAAGTTTGTGAGGGTTTTAGGTGCCAAGCCAAATTTCTTCAGCCTCCTGAGGTTGAAGAGGCGCTGTTCACCGCACTGTCTGTGTGGGTGGACCATTTCAGTTTGTCAGTGATGTGTACGCAGAGGAACTTGAAGCTTTCAACCTTCTCCACTGCGGTCCCGTCAATGTGGATAGGGGGGTGTTCCCTCTGCTGTTTCCTGAAGTCCACGATCATCTCCTTTGTTTTGTTGACGTTGAGTGAGAGGTTATTTTCCTGGCACTACACTCCCAGAACCCTGACCTCCTCCCTGTAGGCTGTCTCGTCATTATTGGTAATCAAACCTACTACTGTTGTGTCGTCTGCAAACTTGATGATTGAGTTGGAGGCGTGCTTGGCCACACAGTCATGGGTGAACAGGGAGTACAGGAGGGGGCTGAGCACGCACCCTTGTGGGGCCCCAGTGTTGAGGATCAGCGAAGTGGAGGTGTTGTTTCCTACCTTCACCACATGGGGGCGGCCCGTCAGGAAGTCCAGGACCCAGTTGCACAGGGCAGGGTTCAGACCCAGGGCCTCGAGCTTAATGATGAGCTTGGAGGGTACTATGGTGTTGAATGCTGAGCTATAGTCAATGAACAGCATTCTTACATAGGTATTCCTCTTGTCCAGATGGGATAGGGCAGTGTGCAGTGTGATGGCGATTGCATCGTCTGTGGATCTATTGGGGCGGTAAGCAAATTGAAGTGGGTCTAGGGTGGCAGGTAAGGTAGAGGTGATATGATCCTTGTCTCTCAAAGCACTTCATGATGACAGAAGTGAGTGCTACGGGGCGATAGTCATTTAGTTCAGTTACCGTTGCTTTCTTTCTTGGGTACAGGGACAATGGTGGCCATCTTGAAGCATATGGGGACAGCAGACTGGGATAGGGAGAGAATGAATATGTCCGTAAACACACCAGCCAGCTGGTCTGCACATGCTCTGAGTCTGCACATGCTCTGTATGCCAGAGATTTCCTTATCAGCTTGGCATCCCAGTGACTTAAGGTGACAGGCAGTCTCCCCAGGCCTGGTGGAGGGAGAGCAGGGGCCATTCTCCTGATGGTGCCACAGTACTTCTGCTTCACCCATCTCAACAGACATTCGCAGGGGGAGGAGGGCCTACACGTACCTCTTCAGCTGGAGAGAGAGAGAGAGAGAGAGAGAGAGACGAAGAGAGTTGGAGTGAGAGAGAAGGGAGAACACAGAGGAGCAGTGTGCATTCTCCTGATGGTAGCACAGTCCACAGTGGTGCTGCCAGCTAGCAGCTCTTTCCACACCTGCTACCCTCACTTGACAGGAATGTTCTCATCAGCAGTCTCTGCTCTCCACTCTCTGTATTCCCTGACACAGCTCACTGACGTCTGCCCTGTCCTCTGCCCTGTCTGTTCTGTTCACATCATCTTCTGGAGATGGCTGCAATGTTGTAAGCTCCTTGACTTGACCCTTTGTATTGGTGCCAATTGTTGAAAGGGTTGACATTTGTCTAAATGTGATGAGCACGATAACCATCAACTTGACATGGGTTATAATAACCCATCCCTGTTCTTCTCTCCTCTCTTTCCCAGATGCCTACAGAACTACATCCCCCCTCAGTCTCTGACGTTATCGTGTCCAGTGTGTCGTCAGACGTCCATCCTGCCAGAGAAGGGCGTGGCCGCGCTGCAGAACAACTTCTTCATAACCAACCTGATGGAGGTGCTGCAGAGGGACCCAGAGTGTTCCCCCCCAGAGGCCTGCAGTGTGCTGGAGTCAGTCAGTGCTGCTGCCGCCTGCCAGCCGCTCTCCTGCCCCAACCATGAGGGCAAGGTAGGCTTCTATTACCTCTCTACTGCCCCATCTACCCCTCTACTGCCCCATCTACCCCTCTACTGCCCCATCTACCCCTCTACTGCCCCATCTACCCCTCTACTGCCCCTATGCTACAAATCTCCTGCCCCAACAAAGCGGGAAAGGTAGGCTTCAGTCTGATATCTAATTGATGATACATTGGTGTCACTGACTGTTAGAGTGAACACAACTGATTTTATATCCACAAAGCATTTCGGAGTAGGAGTGCTGATCTAGGATCTGTTCATATAATCTGATTCATTATGATCTAAAAGGCAAAACTGATCCTAGATTATCATGTCTACTATGAGACGCTTAGTCGATATGCGCCATGGACTAGCTAAATCAGTACGTATCTGACTTGAAGGGAAAAGGACTGAGGGCCGACCTTGCCAGTTTTACATTGAAGTGAGCGTATTGTTCAGAAGTGTGGATTCATACCAATTACAAGCCCCTAAACATTGAGTAAACGTATCCATGTTTGACCTTGTCACTGTATGAACCTGCCTGGTCTATGGTGAGTCATCATGTGTTGAGCTGTGCTGTGTGTTGTTGCCCTGCGCCCCCTGCAGGTGATGGAGTTCTACTGCGAGTCATGTGAGACTGCTATGTGTCTTGAGTGTACTGAGGGAGAGCACAGGGAACATGTGACTGTCCCTCTAAGAGATGTCTTGGAGCAACAGAAAGCAGCCCTGAAGACCCAGCTGGACGCCATACGCAACAGGTACTGGATGGTAAACCTGTCTATACTGCTCTGTCTGGAATGAGGGACGGTTTTAGGGTCGTTAAAGCCCTATTCTAAATACATTGACCACTGTGTACACACCGTATAAGTCTTAGTAAGTGCAATGATAAAGTACCGGAGTGCAGTTTTCCAGTCTCTGGGTTTCGGCTTCTCATGGAGGACTGAAGGTCGATAGAAATTGCACACACATTTAGTCAGTTCCTCTGTTCATGCTCGTTGGTTACTTGATTGGACTGTGTGAAGTAGTGACAGTATACTGTTTCATCTTCCTGTCCCAGGCTCCCTCAGCTGAGGGCTGCTATAGAGCTGGTAGGGGAGATCTCCAAGCAGCTGACTGACAGGAAGAACGAGGCGGTGACAGAGATCAGCAGTACCTTTGAGGAGCTAGAGAGGGCGCTACACCTCAGGAAGACTGCCCTCATCACTGACCTGGAGAACATCTGCTGCACTAAGCAGAAGGTACCTGTAACAGGATTAGCTCTGCTGTCCCAAATGGCACCCTATTTCCTATTTAGTGCACTACTTTTGACCAGGGCCTATAAGGCTCTGGTCAAAAGTAGGGAACTATATAGGGAACAGGGGGTCATTTGGGACACGTTGATGGTCTATGAAGAACTACCTCTCTCTTACTTCTGTGGATGACTATCTCTCGACTCTCTTTCTCTCTCGGTCTTACCTCTTTTTCTCCCTCTCTCTTCACTCTGTTTCTGACTACCTACCATTCTCTCGCTCCTCTCCTCCCTGTCTCCAACTATCTCTCCCTCCTCTCCTCCCTGTCTATTACTATCTCTCCCTCCTCTCCTCCCGGTCTCCAACTATCTCTCCCTCCTCTCCTCCCTGTCTCTTACTATCTCTCCCTACTCTCCTCCCTGTCTCTTACTATCTCTCCCTACTCTCCTCCCTGTCTATTACTATCTCTCCCTCCTCTCCTCCCTGTCTCTTACTATCTCTCCCTCCTCTCCTCCCTGACTCTTACTATCCCTCCCTCCTCTCCTCCCTGACTCTTACTATCTCTCCCTCCTCTCCTCCCTGTCTCTTACTATCCCTACCTACTCTCCTCCCTCTCTTAGCATCTCTCCTCTTCTCTCTGTCTGTAGGTGCTCCAGGCCCAGCTCTCCTCTCTCCTGCAGGGTAAGGACAACATCCAGAGCTGCAGTAGTTTTACGGAGCAGGCTCTGAGCCATGGCAGTGCTACAGAGGTTCTGCTGGTCCAGAAACAGATGGGAGAGAGGGTCAGCGCCCTGGCCCGACACACCTACCCAGAACAGGTTTGTGGACACGTTTGTTTGTTTGTTCATTTCACATATATACAGTACAAGTTTGGAAACACCTACTTATTCAAGTTTTTTTAAACTATTTTCTACATTGTAGAATAATGGTGAAGACATCAAAACTATGAAATAACACATGGAATCATGTAGTAACCAAAAAAGTGTTAAGCAAATCAAAATACATTTTAGATTCTTCAAAGTAACCACCCTTTGCCTTGATGACAGCTTTGCACACTCTTGGCATTCTCTCAACCAGCTTCACCTGGAATGCTTTTCCAACAGTCTTGAAGGAGTTCCCATATATGCTGAGCACTTATTGCCTGCTTTTCCTTCACTCTGCGGTCCAACTCATCCCAAACCATCTCAATTGGGTTGAGGTCGGGTGATTGTGGAGGCCAGGTCATCTGATGCAGCACTCCATCACTCTCCTTCTTGGTCAAGTAGCCCTTACACAGCCTGTAGGTGTGTTGGGTCATTGTCCTGTTGAAAAACAAATGATAGTCCCACTAAGCGCAAACCAGATGGGATGGCGTATTGCTGCAGAATGCTGTGGTAGCCATGCTGGTTAAGTGTGCCTTGAATTCTAAATAAATCACTGACAGTGTCACCAGCAAAGCACCCCCACACCATCACACCTCCTCCTCCATGCTTCACGGTGGGAACCACACACGCAGAGATCATCTGTTCACCTACTCTGCGTCTCACAAAGACACGGCAGTTGGAACCAAAAATCTCACATTTGGACTCATCAGACCAAAGGACAGATTTCCACCGGTCTAATGTCCATTGCTCGTGTTTCTTGGCCCAAACAAGTCTCTTCTTCTTAGGACTTGACATAGATTAAGTAGATTAATCAAATCTCACATTGTTGTCAATTTCTGCTCAATCTGCATGCTTTCTCAATCAGCTTTAACTGTATGTGCACTCGTAAATCAGGTTCTTTCTTGAGTTGGGCTCTGGGATATAACAGCCGTTGAGTATCTGATTTTATGGTGGATTGTGGAGTAGGGGGGTTGAGTGTGTTGGAGTATGTGAGTATGTGCATGTGTGTTTGTCCGGCATCTGTTGTGGGGGGGTGGGGATGTTGTGGGGTGGGGGGGGGTATGGGATGGACTATGGGAATTATTTGCTAGGATAATAATTGCTCGTCAATAAATTAAATGTAATACAATGGCAATCCGGGTTATATGTTAAAGTCCTACGCATGAACTGCCGGTTCATTATTACGCATATTAATTGATAATGATGGAAAATAGGATATGCATAATTGTTTTTAAATAGTTATATATATAGAGAGAGAGGTGACAGCATTGGAAATGCTTTTGGCGGTTAATCTGCTTCTGTTTTGTGGGTGGCACTGTGTGCTGTTTTCGATGGATGGGTCCTGGCCTCTTGGGGCCATAGGGATCCGGAGGGACGTGGGTGGGATGCCGATCACTGGGATGACGGCTCAACTTGGGATGGGGAGGGGCTTTAGCGGGGGAATTAGTGGAGAACAATTGAAGGGTTACTCAGTAGCAATGCAAATATCACGGTACAGCTATATGGACACTCAATCATTACGGTATTTTTTATTGGTAAATTTACAAACATATATAATGATAAATAGACTTGAAACTTGTATCTCATTATGGTGTATGGTGAAATAAGTATAGCCAGTTCTAATTGTAATGGCTTAGCTGATAATAACAAAAGAAGAACAATATTTACATGGCTCAAAGAGAAGGAATATAATATCTATTGTATACAGGAAACTCATTCAACAATTCGAGATGAAGTTGCGTGGAAAAAGGAATGGGGGGGGTGGGAAATATACTTCTCCCATGGGCAAAGAAATTCAAAAGGGGTGATGATATTAATTAATAGTAATTTCGATCCAAATGTGCAAATTGTCCAAATAGATACGCAAGGTAGATGGATTATTTTAAATATGTTATTGGACCATAAACAGATATGGCTCATTAACCTTTACGGACCAAATAATGATGATCCTCAATTCTTTGACAATATATATAATAAATTATCAACCCTGCAAGCAATTCAAGACAATATTATTATGGTGGGTGATTATAATACTGTTTTAAATAGCTCAAAGGACCGTAAAGGAAATCACACCACAAACAATCACCCACATGCTCTTAAGGAAATTGTGAATGTCATGGATACATTAGAACTAGTAGATATGTGGAGGCTTAAATATACTGATCTAGTGAGATATACATGGCGGAGACTCAATCAAGCTAGTCGTCTTGACTTCTTTCTTATCTCATTCTCGTTGGCACCAAAAGTTTAAAAAGTGTTGATAGGGGACAGAATGCGGTCGGACCATCATATAATTGGCATATACATTACTCTTACTGAATTTCCACATGGGCGAGGATATTGGAAATGTAATTAAAGCCTATTGGATGATAATTTATTTATAATTAGAACAATGGAATTTATAACTGACTTTTTCCGACATAACATAGGTACAGCAAATCCCCTTATTGTATGGGACAACTTTAAATGTGCCTTTAGAGGCCATGCAATTCATGTTCATTCAATGAGCAAAATAAATAACAATATAGGGATGAGGTAGTTGGATGGGCTAATTTCAGATGGGCTGTGTACAGGTACAGTGATCGGTAAGGTGCTCTGACAACTGATGCTTAAAGTTAGTGAGGGAGATAAGAGTCTCCAGCTTCAGAGATTTTTGCAATTCGTTCCAGTCATTGGCAGCAGAGAACTGGAAGGAATGGCGGCCAAAGGAGGTGTTGGCTTTGGGGATGACCAGTGAGATATACCTGCTGGAGCGCATTCTATGGGTGGGTGTTGCTATGGTGACCAATGAGCTAAGATAAAGCGGGGATTTGCCTAGCAGTGATTTATAGATGGCCTGGAGCCAGTGGGTTTGACGACGAACATGTAATGAGGACCAGCCAACAAGAGCGTACAGGTCACAGTGGTGGGTAGTGTATGGGGCTTTGGAGACAAAACGGATGGCACTGTGATAGACTACATCCAATTTGCTGAGTAGAGTGTTGGAGGCTATTTTGTAAATGACATCACCGAAGTCAAGGATTGGTAGGATAGTCAGTTTTACGAGGGCATGTTTGGCAGCATGAGTGAAGGAGGCTTTGTTGCGAAATTGGAAGCCGATTCTGGATTTAACTTTGGATTGGAGATTCTTAATGTGAGTCTGGAAGGAGAGTTTACAGTCTAACCAGACACCTAGGTATTTGTAGTTGTCCACATACTCTAGGTCAGACCCGTCGAGAGTAGTGATTCTAGTCGGTGGGCGGGTGCCAGCAGCGTTCGATTGAAGAGCATGCATTTAGTTTTACTAGTGTTTAAGAGCAGTTGGAGGCTACTGAGGGAGTGTTGTATGGCATTGAAGCTCGTTTGGAGGTTTGTTAACACAGTGTCCAATGAAGGGCCAGATGTATACAAAATGGTGTCGTCTGCGTAGAGGTGGATCTGAGAGTCACCAGCAGCAAGAGCGACATCATTGATATACACGGAGAAAAGAGTCGGCCCAAGAATTGAACCCTGTGGCACCCCCATAGAGACTGCCATAGGTCCAGACAACAGGCCCTCCGATTTGACACATTGAACTCTATCTGAGAAGTAGTTGGTGAACCAGGCGAGGCAGTCATTTGAGAAACCATGTATAGCGCATAGAATTAAAAAGGTATTGTCGGATATTATTCATTCTAATCAGACAGTTTTTTTACATGGATGATACATTGGAGATAATATAAGGCAAGTATTGGAAACAATAGAACACTATGGAAAATATGGGAAACCAGGCCTGCTATTCATAGCAGACTTCGAAAAGGCATTTGATAAAGTACGACTGGGGTTTATATATAGATGCCTGGAGCATTTCAATTTTGGAGAATCTCTTATAAAATGGGTGAAAATCATGTATAGTAACCCTAGGTGTAAAATAGTAAATAATGTCTATTTCTCAGAAGGTTTTAAACTGTCAAGAGGAGTGTGTCACGCCCTGACTCAGGGGACTCTTATATGTTGGGTCAGGGTGTGTATATTCTTTGTTGTGTATGTTCTATGTTGTATTATCTAGTATGTGTATTTCTATGTTGGCCGGTGTGGTTCCCAATCAGAGGCAGCTGTCGCTCGTTGTCTCTGATTGGGGTCCATACTTAGGCAGCCTATTGGCACGGTCTAGTTGTGGGATCTTGTTCCTTGTAAGGTACAGTGGGAAAAAATAGTATTTAGTCAGCCACCAATTGTGCAAGTTCTCCCACTTAAAAAGATGAGAGAGGCCTGTAATTTTCATCATAGGTACACGTCAACTATGTCAGACAAATTGAGAGAGAAAAAATCCAGAAAATCACATTGTAGGATTTGTAATGAATTTATTTGCAAATTATGGTGGAAAATAAGTACAATAACAAGCAAGATTTCTGGTTCTCACAGACCTGTAACTTCTTCTTTAAGAGGCTCATCTGTCCTCCACTCGTTACCTGTATTAATGGCACCTGTTTGAACTTGTTATCAGTATAAAAGACACCTGTCCACAACCTCAAACAGTCACACTCCAAACTCCACTATGGCCAAGACCAAAGAGCTGTCAAAGGACACCAGAAACAAAATTGTAGACCTGCACCAGGCTGGGAAGACTGAATCTGCAATAGGTAAGCAGCTTGGTTTTAAGAAATCAACTGTGGGAGCAATTATTAGGAAATAGAAGACATACAAGACCACTGATAATCTCCCTCGATCTGGGGCTCCACGCAAGATCTCACCCCGTGGGGTCAAAATGATCACAAGAACGGTGAGCAAAAATCCCAGAACCACACGGGGGGACCTAGTGAATGACCTGCAGAGAGCTGGGACCAAAGTAACAAAGCCTACCATCAGTAACACACTACGCCGCCAGGGACTCAAATCCTGCAGTGCCAGACGTGTCCCCCTGCTTAAGCCAGTACATGTCCAGGCCCGTCTGAAGTTTGCTAGAGTGCATTTGGATGATCCAGAAGAGGATTGGGAGAATGTCATATGGTCAGATGAAACCAAAATAGAACTTTTTGGTAAAAACTCAACTCGTCGTGTTTGGAGGACAAAGAATGCTGAGTTGCATCCAAAGAACACTATACCTACTGTGAAGCATGGAGGTGGAAACATCATGCTTTGGGGCTGTTTTTCTGCAAAGGGACCAGGACGACTGATCCGTGTAAAGGAAAGAATGAATGGGGCCATGTATCGTGAGATTTTGAGTGAAAACCTCCTTCCATCAGCAAGGGCATTGAAGATGAAACGTGGCTGGGTCTTTCAGCATGACAATGATCCCAAACACACCTCCCGGGCAACGAAGGAGTGGCTTCGTAAGAAGCATTTCAAGGTCCTGGAGTGGCCTAGCCAGTCTCCAGATCTCAACCCCATAGAAAATCTTTGGAGGGAGTTGAAAGTCCGTGTTGCCCAGCGACAGCCCCAAAACATCACTGCTCTAGAGGAGATCTGCATAGAGGAATGGGCCAAAATACCAGCAACAGTGTGTGAAAACCTTGTGAAGACTTACAGAAAACGTTTGACCTGTGTCATTGCCAACAAAGGGTATATAACAAAGTATTGAGAAACTTTTGTGATTGACCAAATACTTATTTTCCACCATAATTTGCAAATAAATTCATTACAAATCCTACAATGTGATTTTCTGGATTTTTTTTCTCATTTTGTCTGTCATAGTTGACGTGTACCTATGATGAAAATTACAGGCCTCTCTCATCTTTTTAAGTGGGAGAACTTGCACAATTGGTGGCTGACTAAATACTTTTTTTCCCCACTGTATGTTGTGTGTTCTACCTTGGACTTCACGTTTCGTTTGTTGTTTTGTCGTTGTGTTTATAAATTAATAAACATGTATGCATATCACGCTGCGCCTTGGTCTGACCCGTCATTCAACGAACGTGACAGAAGATCCCATCAAATGAGGACCAAGCAGCGTGCCCAGGTGGAGCGAATAGCCATGTCACAGGTGGGCAATTTGTGGTCATTGGAAGAGATATTTGCGGGGAGAGGACCATGGGCTAAGGTAGATGCCCAGGCAGGAGAGGTGCAACGGCAACACGGAGGAGGCCGGTCGAGGAGGAAGCCCGAGAAGCAGCCCCAATAAAAAAAATTTTTTGGGGGGGCACACGGGGTGGTTGGCGGAGCCTAGTGTCAGAGCAGAGCCAACTCCCCGTACTCACGCGAGAAAGCGTATGACTGGGCAGGCTCCGTGTTATGCGGAGCTACGTACTGTGTCGCCAGTGCGCCGGCACAGTCCTGTACGTCCTGTGCTTGCACCACGCACCTGCCGTGCGAAGATGGGCATCCAGCCAGGACGGGGTGTGCCGGCTTAACACTCCTGGTCTCCAGTACGCCTCCTCGGTCCCGCATATCCTGCGCCAGTTCTACGAACTGTATCGCCAGTGCGCGTGCACAGCCCAGTGCGTCCTGTGCTGATGCCTCACACATACTGTGCGGAAGTAGGCATTCAGCCAGGACGGGTTGTGCCAGCTCTCCGCTCCAGACCTCCAGTCCGCCTCCACAGTCCGGCCCGGCCTGTTCCTGCTCCTCGCACCAAGCCAGTGGTGCGCGTCGCCAGCCCGGCCCTGCCTGTTCCTGCTCCTCGCACCAAGTCGCCAGCCCGGCCCGGCCTGTTCCTGCTCCTCGCACCAAGCTAGTGGTGCGCGTCGCCAGCCCGGCCCGGCCTGTTCCTGCTCCTCGCACCAAGCCAGTGGTGCGCGTCGCCAGTCCGGCCCGGCCTGTTCCTGCTCCTCGCACCAAGCCAGTGGAGAGGGGAAGTAGCGCGCCGAGGTCCAGACCAGACCAGGGGCGTAACAGGGAGAGTGAGAGGTCGTCACGCCCGAGCCGGATCCGCCTCCGAGGCGGAATGCCCACCCGGCCCCTACCCTGTTATGTTTATGTTGTGCGGTCGGAGTTCGCACCTTTGGGGGGGGGTACTGTCACGCCCTGACTCAGGGGACTCTGATATGTTGGGTCAGGGTGTGTATATTCTTTGTTGTGTATGTTCTATGTTGTATTATCTAGTATGTGTATTTCTATGTTGGCCGGTGTGGTTCCCAATCAGAGGCAGCTGTCGCTCGTTGTCTCTGATTGGGGACCATACTTAGGCAGCCTATTGGCACGGTCTAGTTGTGGGATCTTGTTCCTTGTAAGGTATGTTGTGTGTTCTACCTTGGACTTCACGTTTCGTTTCGTTTGTTGTTTTGTCGTTGTGTTTATAAGTTAATAAACATGTACGCATATCACGCTGCGCCTTGGCCTGACCCGTCATTCAACGAACGTGACCGAGTGAAACAAGGTTGTCCACTATCGGCATATCTATTTATTGTGGTCATCGAGATGTTAGCTATTAAAATCAGATCAAATAATAATATCAGAGGATTAGAAATCCAGGGCTTAAAAACAAAGGTGTCATTGTACGCTGATGATTCATGTTTTCTTTTAAATCCACAACTAGAATCCCTCCACAGCCTCATAGAGGATCTAGATACATTTTCTAACCTCTCTGGATTACAACCAAATTATGACAAGTGTACTATATTACGTATTGGATCACTAAAAAATAAAAAATTTACATTACCATGTAGTTTACCAATAAAATGGTCTGATGGTGATGTGGCTATACTCGGAATACATATCCCAAAGGAAATAAATGATCTCACTTCAATAAATCTTAATAGAAAGTTAGCAAAAATAGATAAGATCTTACTACCATGGAAAGGTAAATACCTGTCCATTTGTGGAAAAATCACCCTGATTAACTCTTTAGTATTATCCCAGTTTACCTATTTGCTTATGGTCTTGCCTACGCCTAGCGAACAGTTTTTTAAATTATATGAGAAAAAAATATTCCATTTTATTTGGAACGGCAAGCCAGACAAAATTAAAAGGGCCTATTTATATAATGAATATGAATTCGGAGGACAGAAATTATTAAATATTAAAGCATTAGACCTATCACTAAAAGCTTCAGTCATACAAAAGTTATACTTAAATCCGAACTGGTTCTCAAGCAAATTAGTAAGATTGTCTCACCCAATGTTCAAGAATGGCCTTTTTCCCTTTATTCAGATTACAATCACTCATTTTCAGTTATTTGAAAAGGAAATCATCTCCCAAATATCACTATTTCTAAAACAAGTCATAGAAAGTTGGTTGCAATTTCAATTTAATCCTCCAGAAACGACAGAACAAATAATGCAACAAATATTGTGGTTAAATTCAAATATACTAATTGACAAAAAACCTTTATTTTTTGATAGAATTTACAAAAAAAAGGTATAATCTTCATAAATGATATCATCAGTAGGACTGGTGGAGTTATGTCGCACATGCAGCTAACAAAAACATATGGAAATGTCTGCTCTACCCAAAATTACAACCAAATAATTGCAGGCTTACCGCAAAAGTGGAAGAGGAAAGTGGAAGGTGGAGAAAGTAAGGAACTTGTCTGTCGGCCTTGCATTAAAGAACATAATTGGTTAAGGAAAACTGTGATAAATAAAAAAGTATATCAGTTTCACTTAAGGACCAAAGGATTGACAGCCGTCCCATATAGATTGCAAAATAGTTGGGAAGAGATTTTTGACGTACCAATCCCATGGCATAGTGTTTATGAACTGACACGCAAAACAACACCGGATTCAAAAATTAGAATCTTTCTATTTAAATTATTATATAAAATTCTTGCTACCAATATAATGTTATTTATATGGGGGATACAATCTTCCCAGCTCTGCAGATTTTGCTGTGAAGAGACAGAATCATTAGATCATTTGTTTTGGTTCTGTCCATTTGTAGCTTGTTTTTGGACACAGGTTCAGGAATGGCTAAAGGATTGCAATATTTACCTGGAGCTAGCCTTGCAGATAGCATTACTGGGTGATCTGAAAAGTCATAGTCAATCAATCAATAATATAATAATACTTTTAGCAAAAATGTTTATTTTTAATTCACAATCTGTAGAAGCAATGAGAATAGAAAGGTTCAGAACTTTTGTAAAACATCACAGTACGATTGAAATATATATGGCAAATAGAAATCCTATATGGATGGTGTTAAGAGATAGATGGGAGGTATTGAATGGAGTTGAAGGATGGGACTAATAACAAATAACAACAAATAATAACAAGATAACTAATAATGTAAGCATACTGTGTCCATAATAAGTATATAGGTTGTATGTTGGTAGCTTTTGGGAAAGAGCACAGTTAGAAAGACATGGCATATAGAAGCAAACCGGATGAACATCATGAAATTGATCGGAGAGGTTGAGAGTAGAAGAAGTTCAGGAACAAAAACAAAACAAATAAAATAAAATAATTGTAAAATTGACTGTGTCCATAAGGTGTAGATAGTAAGTATAGGCTGGAAGTAGAGGCCTGGGCATTGTTGTTCACTAATTTACCCCAAGTAGGGAAAGGATGGCGGGGTTGAAAAGTAATAAAGGGGAGTATATACACTGCTCAAAAAAATAAAGGGAACACTTAAACAACACAATGTAACTCCAAGTCAATCACACTTCTGTGAAATCAAACTGTCCACTTAGGAAGCAACAATGATTGACAATACATTTCACATGCTGTTGTGCAAATGGAATAGACAACAGGTGGAAATTATAGGCAATTAGCAAGACACCCCCAATAAAGGAGTGGTTCTGCAGGTGGTGACCACAGACCACTTCTCAGTTCCTATGCTTCCTGGCTGATGTTTTGGTCACTTTTGAATGCTGGCGGTGCTTTCACTCTAGTGGTAGCATGAGACGGAGTCTACAACCTACACAAGTGGCTCAGGTAGTGCAGTTCATCCAGGATGGCACATCAATGTGAGCTGTGGCAAGAAGGTTTGCTGTGTCTGTCAGCGTAGTGTCCAGAGCATGGAGGCGCTACCAGGAGACAGGCCAGTACATCAGGAGACGTGGAGGAGGCCGTAGGAGGGCAACAACCCAGCAGTAGGAGCGCTATCTCTGCCTTTGTGCAAGGAGGAGAAGGAGGAGCACTGCCAGAGCCCTACAAAATGACCTCCAGCAGGCCACAAATGTGCATGTGTCTGCTCAAACGGTCAGAAACAGACTCCATGAGGGTGGTATGAGGGCCCGACGTCCACAGGTGGGGGTTGTGCTTACAGCCCAACACCGTGCAGGACGTTTGACATTTGCCAGAGAACACCAAGATTGGCAAATTCGCCACTGGCGCCCTGTGCTCTTCACAGATGAAAGCAGGTTCACACTGAGCACATGTGACAGACGTGACAGAGTCTGGAGACACCGTGGAGAATGTTCTGCTGCCTGCAACATCCTCCAGCTTGACCGGTTTGGCGGTGGGTCAGTCATGGTGTGGGGTGGCATTTCTTTGGGGGGCCGCACAGCCCTCCATGTGCTCGCCAGAGGTAGCCTGACTGCCATTAGGTACCGAGATGAGATCCTCAGACCCCTTGTGAGACCATATGCTGGTGCGGTTGGCCCTGGGTTCCTCCTAATGCAAGACAATGCTAGACCTCATGTGGAGTGTGTCAGCAGTTCCTGCAAGAGGAAGGCATTGATGCTATGGACTGGCCCGCCCGTTCCCCAGACCTGAATCCAATTGAGCACATCTGGGACATCATGTCTCGCTCCATCCACCAACGCCACATTGCACCACAGACTGTCCAGGAGTTGGCGGATGCTTTAGTCCAGGTCTGGGAGGAGATCCCTCAGGAGACCATCCGCCACCTCATCAGGAGCATGCCCAGGCGTTGTAGGGAGGTCATACAGGCACGTGGAGGCCACACACACTACTGAGCCTCATTTTGACTTGTTTTAAGGACATTACATCAAAGTTGGATCAGCCTGTAGTGTGGTTTTCCACTTTAATTTTGAGTGTGACTCCAAATCCAGACCTCCATGGGTTGATACATTTGATTTCCATTGATAATTTTTGTGTGATTTTGTTGTCAGCACATTCAACTATGTAAAGAAAAAAGTATTTAATAAGATTATTTCATTCAATCAGATGTAGGATGTGTTATTTTAGTGTTCCCTTAATTTTTATGAGCAGTGTATATAAAAAACATGGGGGATTGGAAGTGATGCAGACAATTACATTGATAGAAGTTACAATCTATCTACAATATTAAGCTGATCTACCCCCCCAAAAAAAATTTATAATAATTGTATCGTCTTCTTATTGGTGTCCTTTAGTAGTGGTTGCTTTGCAGCAATTCGACCATGAAAGCCTGATTCACGGAGTCTCCTCTGAACAGTTGATGTTGAGATGTGTCTGTTACTTGAACTCTGTGAAGCATTTATTTGGCCTGCAATTTCTGAGGCTGATAACTCTAATTAACTTATCCTCTGCAGCAGAGGTAACTCTGGGTCTTCCTTTCCTGTGGCAGTCCTCATGAGAGCCAGTTTCATCATAGCGCTTGATGGTTTTTGCGACTGCACTTGACATTTTCCGGATTGATTGACCTTAAAATAATAATGATGAACTGTCGTTTCTCTTTGCTTTGCTTTTGTTTACCCCCCTATCTTGTCACAACACAACTGATTGGCTCAAACGCATTAAGAAGGAAATAAATTCCACAAATGAACTTTTAACAAGGCACACCTGTTAATTGAAATGGATTCCAGGTGACTACCTCATGAAGCTGGTTGAGAGAATGCCAAGAGTGTGCAAAGCTGTCATCAAGGCAAAGTGTGGCTACTTTGAAGAATCTCAAATATAAAATATATTTAGATTTGTTTAACACTTTTTTGGTTACTACATGATTCCATATGTGTTATTTCATAGTTTTGATGTCTTTGCTATTATTCTAAATTACAATGTAGAAAATAGTAAAAATAAAGAAAAACCCTGGAATGAGTAGGTGTGTCCAAACTTTTGACTGGTACTGTACATATACAATGAAGATATAGGCTATGTCCCAAAAAGTAGTGCACTATATAGGTTGCTATTTGGAACAAAGCATAAGGATGCTGGTTAAATGTAACAAACCTGCCCTTGCCCCCTCCCAGCCCCATGAGAACGGCCATCTTGACTGCCAGGTGGAGACGGAGGGTCTTCGTCGTTCCATCCAGAACTTGGGCGTGCTCATCACCACAGGAGCCGTAGGCCACACCTCTGTCGCCACGGGAGAGGGACTACGCCACACCCTGGTTGGCCAGCACACCACCGTCACCGTGACGACCAAGGACAAGGACAGCGAGCTGGTGAAGACGGGCAACGCGGCGCTGCGGGCCGAGATCGTGTCGGTGGACGGGGCGGTAACCACGGAGACAGAGGTGGTGGATAATAAGAATGGGACGTATGAGGTGAGGATAATTGTACTTAGTGTATGACATCGTAACTTGCAATATATGTATTGTGTAATGTAATATATGTCATTTATGCAATTAATGTATTGTGTAAATTGTTTAATGTACAGTGTTTATTTTGTATACAGCAGTACAGTCTGTCTAAGACTATATTCCCCTCGAGGTGCCTGATAAGGGTCTGTTCCAAAATATTCTGCAGGTGGGCTACACCATGCGCTCTGAGGGGGAGTTCTCCTTCTCTCTCCTCCTGTACGACCAGCCGGTCAGGAGCAGTCCATTCCGGCTGCGTGCGGTCAAGCCCTCGGACGTCCTGCAGTCTCCAGAAGATGTGAAAAGGAGGGTGAAGAGTCCTAGTGGGACAGGGGGCCACATCAGACAGAAGGCTGTGAGGAGACCCTCCAGTATGTACAGCACCACTAAGAAGAAGGAGAACCCCATCGAGGATGAACTCATCTACAGAGTCGGTGGGTGCAGATCATAGAGACATGTAATACCTACTAATATTAGTCTAACTCTGTGGTACAGCTGCTCATATTGACTTTTTAGTCATTTATCCTATGACTTGAAATAAGTGGATTTAACTAAGGTAGGTAAGACAATCACAAGTCATGATTGCAAATTGCAAGTAAAAACATTTTAAAACAGCTTTCTTTGCTACTCTCTTTGATAATCAGTTCAAAAGCCTGCATGGGACAAAACAAGCCATGGGGAAAAGAAGGGAATACTAACACATTGGTTCAATGCTCCCATCGTTTTTTAAGCAGTGTTACTGATGAAGACATTCACTTTTGACTTGTTATTTTACTCTCGTATCCAGAGGCAGTGCATGCAGGTACAGTAAGACTGTAAGATGACCACATATCACGATCAAGTTGGATAATAGCTCTCTTCGTTTTCTCAAAGTGCAGGGTACAGACAATGCTGTGGGAAAATAAGGAAAATACTCACACTTTGTTTCACTGCTCACACCAATCTTACTGATGAAGATCTTTTGAGGTCTCTCTGTGATAACTCATGACTCTGCTATTTAGCTCTTGGGTCCATGGACACTGAGACTCAGTGTTCTTACTGGATGTGTGATGGTTTGACTCAGTGTTCTTACTGGATGTGTGATGGTTTGACTCAGTGTTCTTACTGGATGTGTGATGGTTTGACTCAATGTTCTTACTGTATGTGTGATGGTTTGACTCAGTCTTCTTACTGGATGTGTGTATTTGACAGGAACCAGAGGGAGAGATAAAGCAGAGTTTACAAACCTCCAGGGAATCTCCACCTCCAGCAATGGACGCATCGTAGTGGCTGACAGCAACAACCAGTGTATACAGGTGAGACTCCAACCATACAACCAGTGAGAGAAAGGTAACTATGTGTATAAGTGACAGTGTGCAGAGTGGAATGAGTGTACTAAATTAATGGATGCAAAGCAGACAAATGTATTAGGTTAAGGCTATAGTTTCAATCAAAGTATCACAGGTCAAGCACATATTTCAGGGCAAATCTCAAATGCCACCTTATTCCTTATTGTCCCTTAAGAAAAAGGTATTTCAAATCCAAATCTGTTTCTGAGTGTTGTTGTTGTGGTATTCTTATCCAGGTGTTCTCCAACGATGGGGCATTCAAGCTGAGGTTTGGGGTCAGGGGTCGGTCGCCGGGGCAACTGCAGCGCCCCACGGGGGTCACCGTGGATATGAACGGTGACATCATCGTGGCCGACTACGACAACCGCTGGGTCAGCACCTTCTCCTCCGACGGGAAGTTCAAGGTGAGAGGTCATGAGGTCACTCTAGGAGACTGGTCTTGAGAAAGACCTTGAGCTGAAACGTCAACATTAAACAGTCTCTACTATATCCCCTCTCCTTGTATGTTCTATACATACAGGGTGCACTGAGCTTTCCCATAGCTGCTCCTTTGATTTGCACGTCAGATCAGACTCATCACATCACAATTCACATCTCTCCCTCTCCATCCCTCTGACCCTCCATTTTCTCCCTCTCTCCCTGACAGAGTAAGATCGGGGCGGGTCGTCTGATGGGCCCTAAGGGCGTGGCGGTGGACAGGAACGGACACATCATCACTGTGGACAACAAGGCCTGCTGCGTGTTCATCTTCCAGGCTAATGGGAAGCTGGTCACCAAGTTTGGAGCCAGGGGGACGTCAGACAGACAGTTCACAGGTAGGGGAGACACTCCTTGCTTGATCTATCTGTGGGTTTGCAGGTTTGGGACTATTTTTGGAACAATTCCTGTTCTATTGGACCAGGCAAACCAAAACAAGCACAGTGAAAGTATTTGACATATACCGTATACTGTATTTGCACCAGGTCTGGGCACAGCTAGCACTTAGCAATGACACAAACCAATGTCCTATACATTGTCGTGACGTGACTTTCATTAATATGATGACTGTTATTTATCGAATCAACTAACTGTTTAATTGTTACTCGATTAAATTAATCATGTAACAATTAACTCATTAGGATTTGGGGCACCACGGAAGAAGTTGTTTATAGAGTTACCATCTCCCGAATTAAACTCTAAAAGGTCTCTACCTATCACTATATATAAAACAGTCAACGTATCAATCATTACCTCTTATCAGTCTCATTCTGAACGGTCGCAGAATTCTTGGATCCGCAAGAACGCCAGCTTTACTAATGATTCAGCACTACACAAATTGGCTTAATTATTTATTTACTAGCTAACTAAATAATAACACAGAATACATACACTTAATACATGAGAAAAAGTCCCTAGCGGACTAACAACATGACTGCTTGGTTATCAAAAGAGGGAGGGGTAAGGAAGAGAGAGGGAGGGGGAGAGGGAGAGACAAAGAGAGTCAACTTATCATTGATACATTTGGAAGCTACCTTCAAAGTAATCATAATACTTTGCTCACGAACCACCGCCTGTTTGGGTAAGAAGTCATCAATGTATTTACGTGTAGATGTCTTTGTTCGTCGTCTCTCCGTTGAAACCAATCAATCCTTATATGGGAAGGGGTCGGTTTTAGTGTCCCGTTTCGGTGTAAGGCTCTGCTTATCCACGAGAGGTCACAATGTCCTTCTTCTTAGTTGTTCTGGCTTGGAGTGGAGTGTTCAAATAGAACAGATACTCAGATGCACCAGTGATTGTCTGAGATGGGATTTTCTTCTTCCCACCTCATGTGGTTAGTCAAAGTTCTAGATCCCTTTACACGGACAGCTGCAGACTGGCAATGTTCTGGTCTAGGGAGTTCATCTTCTTCACCTCGTGTTGAGGTTCAACGTTCCAATTATTTCAAACGAGTGGACTACAGTCTCCACGCTTTCTGGTCTAACCATTTTCAGCTGTGTAGCCACAGCTCCACTCTTTCTGGTCTAATATATATTTAGTTACCAAGGCTTTTTATGCACTCTGGTAAAAGGGGTGTTCCTACTTGCTGACACGATCTCTGAGCTCACTTGGGGTGTGGCTAGTCACCGTGCATAACTTACATATGAAAACCTCTGATCTCATTAGAAAACTAAAATCACATTCCTATCTTACCAAAAATACTCTCATAATTATCTATATTATATACACAACATATTGGATGTAAACTTGACAGATAAAGTGTGTATACTTTCCAAATTACAGTATTTTCGTTATAGCATTTATCACAAAATAATAAACAATATGACATGATTAGTCTTTAGTTCCCCACTGACCATTCCAAACATTCGGATGTTAGAAATATTGATCCAGTGTTTACTTTTTGGACGTTATAGTTTTGGCGTCAAAAGTCTTCTGGGGGACAAAGCACATTCCAATCACCATACTAGAGGGCCAGAGACAGATTCTCTTCCTCTTAGATTTACGAGGTGTCAAAACTGGCCCAGCCCCCCTTCCCTTCTTCTGTGGGTGAGAGGGTCTAGTTGTTGTCAGCCATTTGCCAAGCTGATCTGAGGCCTTTGATCCTCACCCAGGAGAGTCATGACAACATAATATATGCAATGAGCTTTCCCATAGCTGTCCCTTTGATTTGATTTGTGCTTCAGACAGTTTGCAGGTACTGGGGGAAAAAAACCTTGTATTCTCCTTTCTGCTTTTCACTCTTTGGTCAATGTGATTCTCTTCCATTTCTATAATCTTCCAATGATATGGCTCCACTAGCTACATGGAGAAACATTTCAATCTCATCTCTGACTTTGACCTTTTATTGTTTCTTTTTTAGAGAAAAGTGGTACAAACATTTCACTGGAACCCAAGCTGAGTAAATCTGGCCCTGCGTTCAGTAAGTATTGATGTATTGTATATCAGTCTCTTCATGATACAACTGCCCATTGCCGTGTCTTACATTGTACATTGCTTTGTGTTTCCCTTTGTGACTAGTGTTTCCACAGTCCTGTTGTGTACAAAGTCCTAAAATAGTCTGGAACTTCCTCTACTGCACTGTTATGTTGATGACTCATCTTCTCTCTCCCCCTTTCCTCTCTCCCTCCCCTCCCCTCCCCTACCCTAGGTCCCCACTTTGTGGCGATCAACAACAAAAATGAGATTGTGGTAACAGACTTCCACAACCATTCAGTGAAGGTATGTCTCACTATTCTCTTTCTCTCGCTGTGTGTGTGTGTATTGTTACTGTAGTCATATCAGGTTGGTTTAAAATGCTTTGACTTCAGGCCTTCAGCGTTCTGTCACTGTGCCACAGGAAAATGTCCAACTCCCACTGTTGGGTATCTGATGTCAGTTTGAATAATTTCAAATGAAAGGAGTAGAAATCCCCAAACTCTGTTATGGTAACTGTTGGATGTGCGTATTAGACTACCTCTGAACAGTTTAGGTTAGGGTTGTGGTTTAAGGTTGTGCTTGAGGCTAGGGTTATGGTTGAACCGGGAAGTGGACATGAAGCTAGGATTAAGGTTGTGGTTGAGTTAAGGTTGTGGTTGTGGTTGAGGGTTAGGATTGAACCTGGATGTGGACATGAAGCTAGGGTTGTGGTTAAAGTTAGGGTTGAACCGAGATGTGGAAATCAAAGCTAGGGTTAGGGCACACTACTTCTGAACAGTTTGAATCCCTTCCCTAATAGGTGTACAGTGCAGACGGGGAGTTCCTGTTTAAGTTTGGTTCCCATGGCGAGGGGAACGGACAGTTCAACGCCCCGACGGGCGTTGCTGTGGACGCCAACGGGAACATCATCGTTGCCGACTGGGGGAACAGCAGAATACAGGTCAGTTGATGATCTTGATGACAAGATCAACAAGCAGCCTTAGTAATTATTTTTTGTTTACTCTTTTGAGTTAAATCAAAAATAATATGATCATAAGTAATGTAAGTCATTATGAGTACAGCTGACCCTGACCTTGATTTTGTATTGTCCTGCAGGTGTTTGATAGTTCCGGGTCATTCCTGTCCTACATCAACACCACAGCAGACCCTCTCTATGGTCCACAGGGCCTGTCTCTCACCTCTGATGGACACGTGGCTGTGGCTGACTCTGGCAACCACTGCTTCAAGGTTTATCGCTACCTGCAGTAGGTTACCACTACCAGGGTGTGTCCCAAATGGCCCCCTATTACCTTCATAGTGCACTACTTATTACCAGAAACCCATAGGGCTGTGGTCAAAAGTAGTGCACTATATAGGGAATAGGTTGCCATTTGGGATGTACCCCAGATCTGGGCCGGACAGACAAACCAACCATAGCCTGACCTGGGTCAAAAAAATAGGTAAAATACTTGAAAGTATTTGAAAAGTGTTTGAGATGTGCTTGATTTACCTATTTATTTGAGTTTGCACTTTTGGGACTGTTCCATTGGTTCAGGCAAACCAAATCAAGTGCAGCACTTGAAGTATTGGAAAGCATTTTATCTAATGTATGTATTTTTGCCCCCAGGTCAGAGCACATGTGCTAGCACTGAGCAATGACACAAAACCAATGTACTATACATAATATACAGGTGCAATGAGCTTTCCCAGAGCTGTCCCTTTGATTTGCACATCTGATCAGAGCCACGTCATCCGGTTAGTGTTCTCTGAAGCCCCAAAACATCATGAAGTAACAATATAACCCCAGTTGACTCCTCCCAGTGGTGTGCTATGGAGTTTACTTTGTCCGAAATGGCACCCTATTCCTTATGTAGTGCACTACTTTTGACCAGGGCCCATTGGGCTCTGGTCAAAAGTAGTGCACTATGTAGGAAATCGGGTGCCATTTGGGACGCATCCTATGTGTGTAGTGTATTTACCTTTTTGTTCAGTCATTGATGTAAAACTATGAGGAGGTATGAAGTGTGTATATACTGTAACTGATATTATGAGACCACACGTCGTTCAGATCAGTGATAGATTGAAGTATAATAATTGAGCCATGTTGTGAAGGAGATGGTCCCAATGCATGAAGTTGTATCTTTACCTTGCCAGCTCAGACAGGACGACATAACAGTGGAGTTTATGAACTCATCAGTTGTTTCTTCTCCATGATCTAAGTGCAATGAACAATGTGCTTACAGTGAAACCAACCAACCACGCAAAGCAAAAGCTTTTGAAACATAATTTCTTTTTCAGTTGTATCTAAGAACAAACTGACTTAACCTAAAGCCATCTCACATATAAAACGTATCACTATCTGTGCATTGATTTGCTGTATGTACTGTATATGCATAACTGTATACTGTGTATAATGGATCATTATGCAGCTTTATCTGAGCTTTGATTTTAAAACACATATCTTTTGGTTATTTCGAGAACAGCAGTCTAGCATTCCAGCGTTTCTAATTAAGTATGGCAGCTGTCCTAAAGTGTGCTTTTTAAAACCGGTGGAGAATATATATATGTCATGATTATTGCATATGTGAGCAGCACAATTATTATCAACTTTGTTCATATCTGTTCTTTTTCAAAAGTCCAAAAATGAAAAATGGAATTGCTAATTTATTTTATTTTATACACTAGCTCAGCATTTACAAAATATTTTTCTAATTTGATGTGGTTTTTTTGTGTGTTTTTTTTTTATTCACGCCTTTGTCATTTGGCTCCATATACAGTAAAACCCCTAGACACTTTGAGGGGGTTTTCAGAGTAGAACGAACAGTGCAGATTTAGAATTTGTAAGATTTGATTTGATTTGATAAATACAAGTGGGTTGTGAAATATGACAAAAGTTGGAGTAAATATAAAAAACCAATACCCATGATTATATTACTTAGTGTTATTGAACATGCAAAACTACATTAGATATTTGACTAACTTTTGGTTTTCAGTCTTAAATAAACACCGTCAACAGGAGAATTACCGTTTATATAGTTTTTCTTCAGAAGCTGAAACTACAGTGTGAATGTTTTACAGCTTCAGCGTATGTTAAAGGGCTAGAGTTATAATGTTTCATTGCCTGGTTATCACAGTTCATTACCAAGTTATAACAGTTAATTACAAGGTTATATTGTTTAATTGCTGGGTTATAACAGTTCATTACCAACTTATAACAATATTGTCCTGAGGGAAACATTAGCATTAGATGAGCTATAGTGCTCTCACTCCCCCTGGTGTTCACCACTGTAACAACACAGCACCCTTGGTGCCACAACAGAGTCCCTTTAACCTCTCTGACATCATGAACCCAAACAGCAGCCATACAGACTGTGTAGCCAATCACAGGTTATTTTATTAAGGAGTATTAGACACATCATCACTATCTTTGTGTTTCAACAATATGGCACTCATTCGTCTTTCTATTTTCTCTGTGAATATGCACTGTTAATAAAAGCACATGGTTTATGGAGATACTGAGTGTGCTTTCTGCTTTCCTTTATTTCTAAAAAGATATATCCTACTCTGTATCACAGTCACTGTCTGTGTTGATGTCCAAGACAGTCATCCTGGGTCACGTGACATTCAGGAGGCACAACTTTCTGGAACGTTTCAGATAGAAATGTGTTGCAAAGAGCCTACATATTTCCCTATTCTCAATGGCAGAAAAACATGTATTTATATCTGGACGTTCACTGAAGGCAACCGCGGTTTAGATTGAACACTGGTTGAGCTTGTAATGTTCCATGAAGTCCTTGAACATGTTGCAGGCTTTACGGTAGTTAGTAACTTTACACTTCCTCTCCTCTGGAATCTCTTCCATCCAAATCGTATTATCCAGGACATAGACAGGCCTACAGAAGACAGCATTTAGTTATACGGGCATGGGTAGGCCAACATTTAGTTGTACAGGCCTGTGGTGGACAACATTTAGTTATACAGGCCTGGGTGGACAGCATTGGAGTCTCTTACTCAAACTGCACTGGAATAGTCTCCTGTTCTACACTGTACATATACTGTACATTCCCCAATAGAGAAATCACAATCTAGGGCCCAAATAGTTCCAAGATATTGTAATTGATATCCTCAATGCTGTCTTTTTTACCTGATGATTCCATGTATTATATCAACACTCTTACAATATATTGACACATGTACAGTTGAAGTCGGAAGTTTACATACCTTAGGTTGGAGTCATTAAAACTAGTTTTTCAACCACTCCACAAATGTCTTGTTAACAAACGATAGTTTTGGCAAGTTGGTTAGGACATCTACTTTGTGCATGACACAAGTAATTTTTCCAACAATTGTTTACAGACAGATTATTTCACTTATAATTCACTGTATCACAATTCCAGTGGGTCAGAAGTTTACATACACTAAGTTGACTGTGCCTTTAAACAGATAGGAAAAATCCAGAAAATGATGTCATGGCTTTAGATGCTTCTGATAGGCTAATTGACGTCATTTGAGTCAGTTGGAGGTGTACCTGTGGATGTATTTCAAGGCCTACCTTCAAACTCAGTGCCTCTTTGCTTGACATCATGGGAAAATCAAAAGAAATTAGCCAAGACCTCAGAAAAAAAATTGCAGACCTCCACAAGTCTGGTTCATCCTTGGGAGCAATTTCCAAACGCCTGAAGGTACCACGTTCATCTGTACAAACAATAGTACGCAAGTATAAACACCATGGGACCACGCAGCCGTCATACCCCTCAGGAAGGAGACGCGTTCTATCTCCTAGAGATGAACGTACTTTGGTGCGAAAAGTGAAAATCAATCCCAGAACAACAGCAAAGGACCTTATGAAGGTGCTGGATGAAACAGATACAAAAGTATCTGTATCCACAGTAAAACGAGTCCTATATCGACATAACCTGAAAGGCCACTCAGCAAGGAAGAAGCCACTGCTCCAAAACCGCCATAAAAAAGCCAGACTACGGTTTGCAACTGCACATGGGGACAAAGATCGTACTTTTTGGAGAAATGTCCTCTGGTCTGATTAAACAAAAATAGAACTGTTTGGCCATAATGACCATCATTATGTTTGGAGGATAAAGGGGTAGGCTTGCAAGCCGAAGAACACCATCCCAACCGTGAAGCACGGGGGTGGCAGCATCATGCTGTGGGGGTGCTTTGCTGCAGGTGGGACTGGTGCACTTCACAAAATAGATGGCATCATGAGGAAGGAAAATTATGTGGATATATTGAAGCAACATCTCAAGACATCAGTCAGGAAGTTAAAGCTTGGTCGCAAATGGGTCTTCCAAATGGACAATGACCCCAAGCATACTTCCAAAGTTGTGGCAAAATGGCTTAAGGACACCAAAGTCAAGGTATTGGAGTGGCCATCACAAAGCCCTGACCTCAATCCTATAGAAAATGTGTGGGCAGAACTGAAAAAGCGTGTGAGAGCAAGGAGGCCTACAAACCTGACTCAGTTACACCAGCTCTGTCAGGAGGAATGGGCCAAAATTCACCCAACTTATTGTGGGAAGCTTGTGGAAGGCTACCCGAAACGTTTGACCCAAGTTAAACAATTTAAAGGCAACGCTACCAAATACTAATTGAGTGTATGTAAACTTCTGACCAACTGGGAACGTGTCGAAATAAAGAAAAGCTGAAATAAATAATTCTCTCTACTATTATTCTGACATTTCACATTCTTAAAATAAAGTGGTGATCCTAACTGACCTAAGACAGGGAATTTTTACTAGGATTAAATGTCAGGAATTGTGAAAAACTGAGTTTAAATGTATTTGGCTAAGGTGTATGTAAACTTCCGACTTCAACTGTAGTTAATTGAAAAGGATGACTGTGTGTCCCAAATGGCACCCTATCAGTGGAAGCTGCTGAGGGGAGGATGGCTCATAATAATGACTGGAAAGAAACCATAGAAACCATGTGTTTGATACCATTCCACTTATTCCGCTCCAGCCATTACCACGAGCCCGTCCTCCCCAATTAAGGTGCCACCAACCTCCTGTGCACCCAATTCCATATATAATGCACTATTTTTGACCCTGGCCGTGTCTCAGGGGGATTTGGGATATGCAATTCACACATGCGTATAATACACACTTGTACATGTGAAATAGCACAAATATAACACACACCTAATTATTTTTATTTTTATAACATGGTGCACTACTTTTGACCAGAGCCCTATGAACCCTGCTTAAAAGTAGTGTACTATACAGGGAATAGGGTGCCATTTGGGACTCATCACTTACTTCCCACTGTGGTCAGTGGTGTCAGAGATGGTCCCATCTCTCCCCATGATCAGGTAGTTACTGTCAGTCTTCATGTCAAACTCATCACAGGCTTTACGTTTGATCATGTCTCTCACTGCTCCAGTCTGCAGCATGTCTTTACCTGGCATTGCAGAGAACCAGCACAACAATAATGTAAAAGAAATACTTCAAGAGAATGTGTGCGTACCAAATGGCACTCTTTTCCCTATATAGTGTACTACTTTTGACCAGGGCCCATCCAAAGTAGTGCACCATAGGAAATAGGGTGCCATTTGTGACGTAGACTGTAATATTGTGAAGACCTGTAGAGTAGAGCACTCACCTGTCTGTAGGATATTGGTCAGTAATGTGGTATAATGTTTAAAAACTCCATCATCGGATGAGTTGACAATCTTGATGACGTAAACTGTCAGAAGGACAACATGAAGTGGTGTTAGTACCGACTACAGCACATTAGAAAGAAGAGAGTATTTGGGTTAGAGGTATAAACTCACCATAATTCACAGCAGGAGAGAAACAAGCAAAGCTTCTGCGAGTCTCTTTCTCTATTTGTTTACTGTAAGTGACTTTCTTCTTTGGGCAGTCACCTGAAACAAAGCAAATAAAAATACATACAAAATAGTTCACGATAGTTCACAATAAACTATGTGGTCCTCTGTAGCTCAGCTGGTAGAGCACGGCGCTTGTAACGCCAAGGTAGTGGGTTCGATCCCCGGGACCACCCATACACAAAAAATGTATGCACGCATGACTGTAAGTCGCTTTGGATAAAAGCGTCTGCTAAATGGCATATTATTATTATTTTTTATATATTCTGTTCTGAAAATACAAGCTGTAAGGAGTGCACATACCCTCTGCACAGGAGCACACATTGTCTCGACAGAGCTTGGAGATCATGTTGCTCTTCTGGGGTGCACTGTAGAACACAGTGCAGCTCCTCTCTGTAGGGACATAGTTCAGCATTAGTCACTCAGACAATGGGTACGTCCCATATGGCACCCTATTCCCTTTATTGTGAACTACATTTGACCAGGCTGCACCAGCCCCATGGACCTCCCAGATACCTTACAACCATAGACATAACATACCCTAAACTAAAGATGGTGGTATACCTGGATTGTAGTAGTCATAGACCACAGCAGCAGCAGGCTGCACCAGGCCCATGGGACTGATCTGTTTGGCCCGAAACGCTACACACTTTGGTTCCTCTGTGATCTGGAATACATAGCGACAATACAACGTCAGAGGAAAGAGAGGGCAGCCTTGGCGAGAACACGAGGTCTCAAGATATAACTTTTGTGATTCAATTTTGTACAGTAGTCATAGCTGGTGCTCATTGATGTCATGGCTTTTGATACAAGAGGTCTTACCTCAGTTAAGTAGAGGAACACTTTATTTGGGGCGATGTCATAATGGTCAATGTATTTCTCAGTACCCTTCACATTCTAGAGGAGAGGAAAATAAAAAGATGTGAAATTCCATAGTCTGACTGGCAACATGTCACTAGACAGGTTTTCATTGACCTAGGTCTATTCGACTATTCGACGTTGCTATGTGTAATGGAAACGGCAGATATAGGAGACATGTTCTAAAGATCGGAAGAAAAAAAATATCTGTTCGACGGGTGGATTTTTATTTTTGTCTAACTTTCCTCTGTAGCTCATCTGGTAGAGCACGGCGTTTGTAACGCCAAGGTAGTGGGTTCGATCCCCGGGACCACCCATACACAAAAATGTATGCACGCATGACTGTAAGTCGCTTTGGATAAGAGCGTCTGCTAAATGGCTTATTATATTATTATTATTTATTGCGACAAATGATGATGGAAACTGTGTTTTTCGAATGAATAATGATTGCCGAATCATTTTTATGGTGCGCGGGACACGTAATGTCACCGCGTAAATATAAAGCTCCACTCCACATTATTTTTTTTCAACTACAAAAATTATGTTTCTTTGCAGGACAACGATAGTCCTGGCTTTCAAGAATGCCTGAATTGCTTCGCCTTGCTTTTCTGGTTGGCTGGCAATTTCACCATCCAATTCTTTCAGATCTACAGGAGTGCAAGTTTCACCATGGCACAGACCGTGGCGATACGTTGCCACATGAGAATTATTAGAATATGGTAAATATTAGTTAATTATTGCATTCTATCCATGCTGGCTTTCGCAGGCTACCTGAGACATGAAACAGATAGGTGGGAGGGCATTCAGGCTGTTGCCAATTTATTATTGCGCAATTTGCCTAAATGGGTAGTGGAAATACTTCAACCACTACATATAATTTGTTTAGGTGTGACGTCATTACGTCCATGTGTAACAGGTCAAAGAATTACAGATTTTTGCAACCGTTCATTTTCTATTTTTTATTTTATTTTGTGAGTTGATTTCACCAAAATATTGTATTGTTCAGCATTTCGTGTAGTCTACAGATATTGGGAGAGTTAGTTGTGTAAGTGCGCCCTCTAGAGTTGGTTATATGCGGAGGGATGTTGTGCTTTTCTCAGTCTGCATTGTATTCGGCTGGGAGAGGCGGATTCTGGTCGAGGGTAGAGTGTTGAACATTTTCTCTCTTTGATGTTGAACAGTCTGCATTGTACTCGGCTGGGAGAGAGTGAGAGAGCTGTACACAATAAAGTGCCTTCAAGTACGCCAGTGTGTTGTCTTCAGTGCACCGGAACACAACGCAGTAGTCGGCAAGAGACAGACCAAGCCGGCTACATTGGTGCCGTGACCCGGATTATCTTCGCTCAGATCATCGCCAGGGTGATCGCCGGTGGTTGCTGTGACGAGTAGGAACCTCTTCGAACGTTACAAGTATAAGGGCAAACATTAATGTGTAAATTGTAGCTCTTAATTGCTTACCTCAGCTACTTCTATCATTTTACAATTTTTTTTTCATATTCACATGTTCTGGTGACTCACATATCATTACCATAGTCTATTACAACTTTCTATTTAAAAAAAAAAAAAAAAAATGGCTGATGGCAAGGATGCGCAGACACCATTTAGTGTTGGAGAGGCTGCAGGGGTAAGCCTGGGGAGGGGCAGGTTTATGAGTATGGTGGAGAGCACGCCGGTTAGGGGTGCTGGTATACTAGGCAGACCTGTACTCTCGTCCACACGCTTACGCACTGATGAATATTCCCCCGCACCACACATGAGTAGCTTAAGAGATGCTCCAGACATTGCAAGCAGCGTTAGTTCAGTGGGCTGTCCTGCATTTTCATACACTCACACCCAAACAGATGAACATTCTCCACGTCAGCCAGTGTCTAGTTCACATGTGAGTTCTGCAGACCTAGGGAGTCTCATCACACAGTTAGCTCATGAAATAGGAGAGAACATTGCTAGCCAATTACAGAGATCTGTTGGTAGTGCAGATAACCAAACCACTCCTACGCCTAGCCTGAACTTAGGATATGGACAGTCTGATTTGAACATGACAGGAGTAAAATTAGTCATGAAGACAGATGTCAAAGAGCCGCCGTACTTCAGGGGGTGATGGAACAGACAAACACACAGTGCATGAGTGGGAAGAGATTATGAGCGTTTACCTGAATAAGAGGGGTGTACACCCGCAAGAGCACTCCCAGGAGATAATGTCAAGACTAATGGGAAAGGCTAGAGACATTGTTAAAGTTACCCTGCGCAGTATGCCATCGCTGCAGCCAGCTGAGAACTCCAAGCTCGTCTTTGATATTCTGAAACAACATTTCAGTGAGTTAACCTACTCCTCTATGCCTTTAGCAGATTTCTATAACACACTTCCTCTGGCTGGAGAAAGTCCCATGGACTATTGGATACGCTTGAACAAGGCTGTGGATGTCGCAGATGAGTGTCTGAGAAGGCAGGGGCGAAACATTGAGGACCCCTCTCACGAAGTCACAATGATGCTGGTGAAACACTGTCCCGACCCCGCTCTTACAAGTGTCCTAAAGTGCAAAACAGCTGAAAAGTGGACAGCAAATGAGATTCATGAACACCTCGTTGAACATCAGAGAGAGGCTAGAACAATGTGTCAAGCCAAATCTTATCGGCCAAAGAACATTGGTGCACATGCTCAGGCATTAACCACAGAGACAGTCGCTGCTGAAAACCCAACAGACCTTACTGGTTACCCAAAGGCAATGGGGCTTCCATCCTCTCCTCAGACAGAGAGCATCTGCATGCAGTCTCTCATTGGCTTGCTGGACCGTGTGCTAGAGCAGACGGCACACACAACAGCAGTCGTGCCACCAAGCAGGGGGCCAGCAGCCATTGTTCAGAGTAGATGTAAAGTCTGTCAGTCTGCCGAACATTCAACTACTGCACACTGTAGACAGGCGAACCTCTGTATGGGCTGTTACAAGCCCGGCCACTGGAAGAGAGAATGCCAACAGCGCCGGCCAAGAATTAACGCTCAGCCACAGTTAGCGCACACACCACCTAACTCTGAGCAAGTTGGAGCCAGGTTAAACTAGATAGCTCACATACGGAAAGGGGATGTGTGAGCGTTGAAGATTCAACCCTTGAAAAAAGTGAAGAATTGAAGGAAATGTATGTCAATGTCTGTAAAGCAATGTCTGATAATTGCACGGTAATTGTTCAGAATATTCACAGAGTTGAGACGTTCAGTGAGTTATTTCACGCACCGGTGACAGTTAATGGCTGTGCTCAGTTGCAAGGGCTCCTCGATACAGGCTCAATGGCCTGCACGATAAGTGAAGAGGCAGAGCAGAGACTACTATCGGATAGCGTCTTGACCCCACATCAAGAACTCTCACAGCATATCATCCTTGTTGGCTGTGGAGGAGTACAAGTGCGCCCCAAGTGCATGTATGACATGGAACTAAGTCTGTATGGGGTAAAGTGCATGGTCCCAGTTCTGGTGATCACTGGTCAGAAAGACGACATAATAGTAGGCACCAACATGTTGAAACATGTACTGCATCAGCTGAAAAACGAGAACAGTTATTGGACACTTATCTCGAGCAACACAAAAGGGTCTCCAGATGGCGAACAGTTTCTAGAAATGATGACCAGTCTCACAAGATGGAGGGGGTGAAGATGTCCCAGGAAAAGTAGGGACAGTGAAGCTAACTCAGGCGGTGACTCTCCTTCCCAAACAAGAGTACCTGCTGTGGGGAAGACTGCCAAGTAATATACCCAAGTCACCTGGGAGTACAGTTATGGTGGAGCCTACAACCTCCAGGTGTGTGCCTCGGGGCATTATGGTGGGGAGAGTGGTAACACCGCTATGGGGAGATGGCTGGACTCCCATGAAAGTCACTAATATCTCAGACAAACCACTCACACTGAAAAGGAACAGCAAGCTTGCGGACGTCTCTACTTGTGTTGCAGCTGAAGATCTCACACTGTTCCAGGGTTCCTGTCAGAGTGATGCTGGCTCTGTTGGAGTGACTCATGTGAAACAGGACAACAACGGTGACCTGAAAGACAGACTGCAGAAGTCTGGTCTAGGAAATGTCGACATTGATCATTGTGAAGCGAGCCCCTCCACCAAGCTCCAACTTGTGACATTGCTGGAGAAATATCAGGATATATTTTCAAAGCATAATCTTGACTGTGGAGAAGCCAAGGGCTTTGCCCATAGGATCCGCCTCACTGACGACCGTCCCTTCCGTCTTCCATATCGCAGAGTGCCGCCAGCCCACTATCAAAAGCTGCGCCAAGTTCTCACCGAGATGGAGGAACAGGAAATCATACGGGAAATCAATGAGTGAATATGCTTCTCCACTCGTGATGGTTTGGAAGAAAAATGGCGACCTCCGGATATGCACAGACTTTCGATGGCTGAATGCAAGAACTATCAAGGATGCTCATCCTTTGCCCCATCAATCGGACTGCTTGGCTGCCCTTGGCGGTAATGCTGTCTTCAGCACCATGGACCTCACGTCTGGATTTTATAACTTGCCCATGCATGAGGAGGACAAAAGTATACCGCCTTCACAACACCATTAGGCCTGCACGAGTATAACAGAATGCCACAGGGGCTTTGCAACAGTCCAGCGTCCTTCATGAGGATGATGATGAGTATCTTTAGCGATCTTAACTTCAGCAGTCTCTTGTGCTACCTAGATGATCTCTTGATATTTGCCCCCAATGAACAGCAGGCCCTCAGCAGATTAGAGGTTGTTTTCCAGAGGCTACGGGAGCACAATCTAAAGTTGAGTCCAAAAAAATGCCATCTGTTGCGGAGATCTGTGAAGTTTCTCGGACACATCGTTGACAGTGACGGTGTTGCTGTTGACCCAGAGAAGGTCGAGGTCATCACCAAAATGTCAAAGAGGGACTTGATGGAAGATGATGGCTGCACTCCTTCAGTTCGCAGAGTGAAGTCGTTCCTGGGGATGGTATTTTATTACCAACACTACATACCAAATTGCTCCTCCATCGCAAAACCCCTGTTTGCTCTCACAGCTGGCCAGAAACGGAGAGGAAAGGCCGGGAAGTACAGTCAGAATGCGGGAGTCTACAGAAAGCTCAAACCTGCGGATTGGACCCTTGACTGCGATTCCGCTTTCGCCGGCCTTAAGGAGAAGCTCCTGAATTGTGTGGTCCTTAGCCATCCAGACTTTTCTAAGCCCTTGGTTTTGTCCATTGATGCGTCTCTTGATGGCCTTGGGGCAGTTCTGTCCCAGATACCAGAAGGAGAAACGAAGGCACGCCCGATCGCCTTTGCCAGCAAGACCCTCACTGGCTCACAAAAGAGGTATCCTGCTCACCGACTGGAGTTCTTGGCGCTCAAATGGAGTGTTTGTGAAAAATTCAGCCACTGGTTGAAAGGCCACACTTTTACAGTGTGGACCGACAATAATCCTTTGACCTATATAATGACCAAACCAAAACTTGACGCTTGCGAACAGAGGTGGGTGGCAAAGCTTTCCCCCTACACCTTCAGTATCAAACACATTCCTGGGGTAAAGAACATTGTGGCAGATGCCCTGAGTAGAGATCCGTTTGCTAAATCAGTGAGCCAAAGGTTGATCAGTGAGCCCTATGGAAGTCTTTTGGCCGAGGCGGAGGGGAACCAAAGAGGAGAAAGTCCAAGATCTCTTCCGGAGTAAGACCCAGTGTCTCCAGGCACTTGATGCAGGGTGCTGTGTAACTATGGACCCCACTCAAGACAGGCTGGCCGGCAGTCAAGAACCCTCTCATGTGAAATCTGCTTGTGAAGCTCATGTAGAGTGGGAAAGGGGAGCAGAGATAAGAGCAACACAGTTTCTCAATGTTCTTCCCCAGGCGGTGCCCTCAGAACAAGACACACTTCCAGCCCTCTCCATCGGCGAGCTGAGGCACAGCCAGGAAATAGATCCAGTTATCAGGGAAGTCCTGCCACTCATTCAGAGGGGTGAGCCACCACCTAGGCGAGGGAGGAGGAGGTTAGCTCTACGACCCAGACACTGTGCAAGCAGTGGCATCATCTAAAAGTCCAGGACGGAGTCCTATATAGGGTAACCAAAGACCCATTAAGCAGAGAGAAGAGGTATCAGTTTGTGCTGCCTGCTAGCTTGAAGGCCAAAGCTCTCGCTGGTGTGCATGACTTCGCTGGGCATCAAGGGCAGGCTAGGACAGCACACCTCGCCCGACAGCGTTTCTTCTGGCCGCAAATGGGAAGAGACATCAAGGAATATGTGAAATGCTGCCAACGCTGTATCCTTGCAAAGACCCCTGAACCAGCTGCCCGAGCTCCCTTGGAGAGCATTCGCACTTCGGCACCCATGGAGCTGGTGTGCATTGATTTTTGGAGTGCTGAGGACTCTAAGCAAAGATCTGTCGATGTGTTAGTCATAACAGACCACTTTACAAAATTGGCTCATGCCTTTCCCTGCGTAAACCAAACTGCAAAGCAAATAGCGAAGAAGTTATGGGATAACGTATTCTGCATCTACGGTTTCCCAGAGCGAATACATTCTGATCAAGGGGCCAATTTTGAAAGCAAACTCATAGCTGAACTCCTCAGCCTCACAGGGATTAAGAAAACACACACAACAGCATACCATCCCATGGGAAATGGGCAAACCGAAAGGTTCAATAGGACACTTGGCAGTATGTTGCGTGCCCTACCCCTGACAGCTAAGCAACACTGGGCCCAACAGATACAGACTTTGACTTTTGCGTATAATGCCACCACTCATGAAACAACTGGATATCCTCCATTCTATTTGATGTATGGTCGAGTGCCCAGACTCCCAGTAGACATGGTCTTCAAACAAGTCTTGAGGGATCCAGTCGTGGTGAATTATAAGACCTATGCCGAGAAACTGATGGCGAACCTCCATGTGGCTGCCGACATAGCTCAGCAGCATGCGAGGAAAGGACAGCAACATCAAGCTGATGGCTACAACAAGAGAGTTCGTGGAACCCACTTGAACGTTGGCGACCGAGTTTTGTTAGCTAATAAAGCAGAGAGAGGGGAAGAGGAAGTTAGCGGATAAGTGGGAAGCCACTATGTATACCATCATAGACCGGAACCCTCAGACTCACGTTTACAAAGTCAGAGACGAAAGTGGGAAAACAAAAGTTGTTCATCGGAATTTGATGTTGGACGTGAGCTTCTTGCCCATGCCAGAACTAAGCAATGAAGAGACGAATGGAGCTGCCTCGGATGTGGCCAGTGAGTTTCAGCCTCCTTCTGTTGATGCTTTGAGTGGCCTAGCAGTAGACGCTTCTGAGGACCGTACATGTTCGTGGTTAAACGCATCCTCTGACTCTGAGTCTATTGGAGAAGCTGATGAGTCTGAGATGGAGAATGAGATGCCCCACTCTCTGTCCAGGAAGTCTGTTCAACTGACACCCACGAGAGCCCAGTCTAAAGAGGTCAGAGGCCAAGGGGAAAATGAATACTCACCTGTGAGAGACTTGTCGGATTCCAGTGACCCCCTGATTTGCACATGACTGACACTGACTCTGTTGCCCCAATTGATGTTCCTGACTTAGATGAGACAGGGTCTTCGGACGTCAATTCACCTGTTACACTGATTGATAGTCAGATACCCTCCCAAGTACAAGGGTTTGAAAGTCAGGTTGTCAGAACACGTACTGGCAGGGTTGTTAAGGCAGTCGATCGCTTGATAGAGAACATGGTGCAAAAACCACTCACCAAGGGTTTTGTTACAGGAGTCAGAAGGTCACTGTCTTTCCGTTCTTTATTTTAGATACATTTTTGAGATTAAGATATTTTTCTTTATTACCAGTAGTATGACCTGAGTCATGAGATGTTCATAATGGAGGGAAAGTGTTCCAAGATTTCATATGATGTATAAGGCATCATATTCACTAGAAGGGGCAGTAGCCTGATCAACTGCTGTTTTCTTTTAACTTACTTTGTAAGTAGCTTTATACGCTGTATATGGGAAATGGAGTCCCAGGGCTATCTTGGACCAAGTGGACAAGAGTTTTATTCTATATGTTTTTGGTTATTTTCCACCCTCGAAGTGTGAAGGATTTTGGTGAAATTAAAGAGGGGTGAATGTAACAGGTCAAAGAATTACAGATTTTTGCAACCGTTCATTTTCTATTTTTTATTTTATTTTGTGAGTTGATTTCACCAAAATATTGTATTGTTCAGCATTTCGTGTAGTCTACAGATATTGGGAGAGTTAGTTGTGTAAGTGCGCCCTCTAGAGTTGGTTATATGCGGAGGGATGTTGTGCTTTTCTCAGTCTGCATTGTATTCGGCTGGGAGAGGCGGATTCTGGTCGAGGGTAGAGTGTTGAACATTTTCTCTCTTTGATGTTGAACAGTCTGCATTGTACTCGGCTGGGAGAGAGTGAGAGAGCTGTACACAATAAAGTGCCTTCAAGTACGCCAGTGTGTTGTCTTCAGTGCACCGGAACACAACGCAGTAGTCGGCAAGAGACAGACCGCGCCGGCTACACATGGGTAGTGGAAACACGTCAACCACTACATATCGTTTGTTTAGGTGTGACGTCATTACGTCCAGCTGTTTTTATCATTTAACATTTAAGTCATTTAGCAGACGCTCTTATCCAGAGCGATTTACAAATTATCGACACAGTAACGTAACCCTAGCAGGCAATTGTCAGATATATTTTATTGTTAAGTTAATAGAAAAAGTGAAGTTAATGGAAACATGGCTAAAATGTGATTCTGCTGATGGCAGCTATTTCATCGGAGGGTTGCAATAACTGTGATATATGGTTTTCATTTTCGATTCAATCCATAGTGCTGAAGATCCGCACTACAGCGCGATTGAAATTTAAAGGTAATTTCAGATTGAGCCGTCATATGCAGCATTTACCGTGAATGCAGTCTCAGTGAACACGGAAACATTGCCTTTACATTTCAATTGTGCTGTAGCGCGGATCTTCAGCATTACGGATTGAATCGAGCCCATAGATGAATGCACTGACTGTGGATAAGAGTGCCTGCTAAATGACAAAACGTTTAATGTTCAATGCCAAATGTAGGCCTACTGTACCTCCTCCAGATCCTGCATGTTAGGTTTGAGTCCACTGAGAAGGGAGATGTCCACGATGACCATGCCTGTAGAATTACCACTGTTCAGTCTGTAGGAGAGGAGAGGAGAGATAGAACCATGTCTCCACTCATCCCACCCCATGCATGCATGCACACACTCACACACACCCAAGCACGCGCACACACACACACATGCATACAGTATATACGCACAGACGCACATACACATGCACACATACCTGTACTCACCCCACACACACAGTGTAGACTAGGGAGTTCTCCCTCTCCTCCTGCTGTGGGGCATGTCTCTTCCTGCGTGTACGCAGGTCAAACCATTCCACCCTGCTCATGGGCTCGTCACTAGGGTTCCCGTCCCCCTCAGACTCATAGTTATAATTGTAATCTAGCTCAGGACCATCGTCCGCGTTCTCTGTAACATTACACATTACACACCGTTACATATTTATACTGACAATGAATAGTGTTTATTTTTTCAAGCAGAACTCCAGCAAATGTGTTTAGTGTTTATAGATGCATTCTGACTGATACTTACTTCTGTACTTGACCTCTCCCTCCACTGAGACATTGAGACTGTAGAAACCACAGAACAAGTCCATCCTCTCCAGAGTCCTGTAGGTCTGGACCACCTGATGACATAAAACAAGCACTGTGGACACAGTCTTACATTACTTTTCAAATTAATTTACTGAATTTGCTTACTGATAAGGTCCCGTTTCCCTTCCCCTCTGTGTTAATAGTGATCTTGCTTCCTGGGTTCACCTGACCAGACAAACCAGACAACACAGAGACGTAAAACAGCATTTGAGAAAGTAAATCAGAGCACTGCTGGAATTCTGAACTCAATCTCACCTGGAAGGCTGATAGGGTCAGGGCATTATGTTTCGTAAGATGAACTCCCTGCTTTCGGCCGTTTTGGTGACACATCTCAACATTAAGGTCCAAGTCCTCAACATCATTGTCCAGGATGCTGTACTTAGCTAGAGCCTCAAGAGCTACAACTGTATCCTGTTGGAAAGAGGGGGTGAGAGAGAGAGAGAGAGAGAGAGAGAGAGAGAGAGAGAGAGAGAGAGAGAGAGAGAGAGAGAGAGAGAGAGGGAAAGAGCGAGAGGGAGAGAAAGAGAGAAAGAGAGAGGGAGGGAGGGAGAGAGAGAGAGAGAGGGAGGGAGACAGAGAGGGGGAGACAGAGAGAGGGAAAGAGAGAGAGGCAGAAAGAGAGAGAGAGGGAAAGAGAGAGAGCGATTTGCACATTGTTATAACACTGTACATAGCCAATAATACACTGCTCAAAAAAATAAAGGGAACACTTCTGTGAAATCAAACTGTCCACTTAGGAAGCAACACTGATGGACAATACATTTCACATGCTGTTGTGCAAATGGAATAGACAACAGGTGGAAATTATAGGCAATTAGCAAGACACCCCCAATAAAGGAGTGGTTCTGCAGGTGGTGACCACAGACCACTTCTCAGTTCCTATGCTTCCTGGCTGATGTTTTGGTCTCTTTTGAATGCTGGCGGTGCTTTCACTCTAGTGGTAGCATGAGACGGAGTCTACAACCCACACAAGTGGCTCAGGTAGTGCAGCTCATCCAGGATGGCACATCAATGCGAGCTGTGGCAAGAAGGTTTGCTGTGTCTGTCAGCGTAGTGTCCAGAGCATGGAGGCGCTACCAGGAGACAGGCCAGTACATCAGGAGACATGGAGGAGGCCGTAGGAGGGCAACAACCCAGCAGCAGGACCGCTACCTCCGCCTTTGTGCAAGGAGGAGCAGGAGGAGCACTGCCAGAGCCCTACAAAATGACCTCCAGCAGGCCACAAATGTGCATGTGTCTGCTCAAACGGTCAGAAACAGACTCCATGAGGGTGGTATGAGGGCCCGACGTCCACAGGTGGGGGTTGTGCTTACAGCCCAACACTGTGCAGGACGTTTGGCATTTGCCAGAGAACACCAATATTGGCAAATTCGCCACTGGCGCCCTGTGCTCTTCACAGATGAAAGCAGGTTCACACTGAGCACATGTGACAGACGTGACAGAGTCTGGAGACGCCGTGGAGAATGTTCTGCTGCCTGCAACATCCTCCAGCATGACCGGTTTGGCGGTGGGTCAGTCATGGTGTGGGGTGGCATTTCTTTGGGGGGCCGCACAGCCCTCCATGTGCTCGCCAGAGGTAGCCTGACTGCCATTAGGTACCGAGATGAGATCCTCAGAACCCTTGTGAGACCATATGCTGGTGCGGTTGGCCCTGGGTTCCTCCTAATGCAAGACAATGCTAGACCTCATGTGGCTGGAGTGTGTCAGCAGTTCCTGCAAGAGGAAGGCATTGATGCTATGGACCGCCCGTTCCCCAGACCTGAATCCATCTGGGACATCATGTCTCGCTTCATCCACCAACGCCACGTTGCGCCACAGACTGTCCAGGAGTTGGCGGATGCTTTAGTCCAGGTCTGGGAGGAGATCCCTCAGGAGACCATCCGCCACCTCATCAGGAGCATGCCCAGGCATTGTAGGGAGGTCATACAGGCACGTGGAGGCCACACACACTACTGAGCCTCATTTTGACTTGTTTTAAGGACATTACATCAAAGTTGGATCAGCCTGTAGTGTGGTTTTCCACTTTAATTTTGAGTGTGACTCCAAATCCAGACCTCCATGGGTTGATACATTTGATTTCCATTGATAATTTTTGTGTGATTTTGTTGTCAGCACATTCAACTATGTAAAGAAAAAAGTATTTAATAAGATTATTTCATTCATTCAGATCTAGGATGTGTTATTTTAGTGTTCCCTTTATTTTTTTGAGCAGTGTATAACATTTGAGTGTAATGTTTACTGTTCATTTTTGATTGTTTATTTCTCTTGTTTATTTCCCTTTTGTTTCTTGTCTATTTCACTTGCTTTGGCAATGTAAACATATGTTTCCCATGCCAATAAAGCACTTTGAATTGAATTAAATTTAGAGAGAGCGAGAGGGAAAGAGAGAGAGAGGGGGAGAGAAAGTGAGAGAGAGGGAGAGAGAGCAAGAGAGAGAGAGATAGCGAGAGAGAGGGAACGAGAGAGAGGGAACAAGAGAGAGGAGGGGGCAGAAAGAGAGAAGAGTATAACTAGGGCCAGGAGTTGGTGGCTTGTCCTACAGTACCTACCTGTCTGTCGACTGGTGGCTTGTCCTACAGTACCTACCTGTCTGTCGACTGGTGGCTTGTCCTACAGTACCTACCTGTCTGTCGACTGGTGGCTTGTCCTACAGTACCTACCTGTCTGTCGACTGGTGGCTTGTCCTACAGTACCTACCTGTCTGTCGACTGGTGGCTTGTCCTAAAGTACCTACCTGTGTAGAGCGGAACCCTCCTCCGTACTGTCTCTGCTCAGTGAGCCAGCGGGCAATGCGCGTCGCATACGGCACGTCTCCATCCGCCACGGTCTGGAGCAGGGCGTAGGCCGTGGTCTCCACGGAGATGGCCTGGGCCTGGGGCACCTGATTGACCCTTTTCTCCCCGCTCAGCCTTAGAGCATCACTGGCCTCCCAGTGACATGTATCTGCCTCTACAGGAGAGAGATACACTCTTAGAAAAAAAGGTGCTATCTAGTTCTTAGGCTGTCCCCATAGGCGAACCCTTTGAATAACCTTTTTTGGTTGCAGGTAGAACCTTTTTTGGTTGCAGGTAGAACCCTTTTGGGTTCCATGTAGAACCCTTTCTAAGAGTGTACAGTAACTTTAAAGAGCGACTACCCCTAAAAAGTAACTTCTCATTTTGAAAACGGCCTACGTTCCATCGATATGAGTCAGAAACATTTATTCTAGTGTCAAAATTGACTACAAAGTGTGAATAGGATAATTTGGTCAGTCTCGTCCGAAACGGTCATTTGCGAGATGATAGGAAAAAATGGTATGTCATGGAATGAAGGGTACCGTAACAGTTTTCCTTGGGTTGGGTCAATCTTGCCCACATGCCCACAGCTGGCCTAACCCAAGTAATTATCAATTCGGAGTGCAGCTACTCGCGACACGATCGTAATGCCTATGGTCAATTTGGATTGACATTCGATATCACTATGGGGTTAGTTAGAGACCATCAGTAAATTACACAATGTAAATGCATCAATATTTTAAAATGTCAATAGCTCAACACAGACAAAAGAGACACCAGTGGTGGAAAAAGTACACAATTGTCATACTTGAGTAAAAGTAAAGATACCTTAATAGAAAAGGACTCAAGTAAAAGTGAAAGTCACCCAATAAAATATGACTTGAGTAAAAGTATTTGGTTTCAAATATACTTAAGTATCAAAAGTAAATATAATTTCTAAAATATAATTAAGCATCAAAAGTACAAGTAAAAGTATAAATCATTTAAGATTCCTTATATTAAGCAAACCAGATGGCACAATTTTCTTGTTTTTTAAATTTACGGATAGCTAGGGGCACACTTCAACACTCAGACATAATTTACAAATGAAGCATTTGTGTTTGGTGAGTCTGCCAGATAAGAGGCTGTAGGGTTGAACAGGGATGTTCTCTAGAGTGTGTGAATTGGACCATTTTCCTGTCCTGCAGCTAAGCATTCAAAATGTAACAAGTACTTTTGGGTATCAGGGAAAATGTATGGAGTAAAAAGTATAGAATTGTCTTTAGGAATGTAGTGAAGTAAAAGTTGTCAAAAATATAAATAGTAAAGTAAAGTACAGATACCCCAAAAAACTACTTAAGTAGTACTTTCAAGTACTTTTACTGAAGTACTTTACACCACAGACACCCACATTAAACCACCACCCCAAGACATTTCGCTGTATTTCTTAATGACCAAGACAGAAAACCAGGCCAAATCAGGAAGTTCAATCCCCCTTTAACAGCGACATCCTTAGCCATACTATTGCAGGCGAGACATCAGCAGTAATCTGGCGCCCTCTGCAGTTTAAATGTTGTCATTGTGTAAATCGACCTACTTCCCATCAATATTCATACAGCCAAGGAAATCAATGTCTACCCAGAATATCTTATCCAGACTTTTTCTCCAGCCACTACCGTTAATAATTTACAGGAGCTATTTATCAAAGCAGGTTTATGCCTAAAGGAATGAATTAAAACAGTATTAACGTAAACACACTTGTGGTAGATGAATATAGCCCTTCTGATCTAGACGACTACTGAAGTAATAAGACAATTAGACAACCCATAGTCCCTCTGCTCTAGATGACTAGTAAAGTCACAAGGTACTGACCGTTGTCACAGTGTGCCAAAGCCCTGAGTTTGGTCTGAGCCATGGAAGCAGCGTCTCCGCCAGGGGAAGTTAGAGAGAGGGCGTAGGAGGTGATGGCTACAGCGAAGGGCCTCTCAAGGGAGTCCAGCTTCGACCCCAGGTAGACCTTAGCCTGCTCCATAGCATACCTCTAACACAGGGGAATGGTGGCTAGATTTAGCATTAGAATTAGCAATATGCATTACTTAAACATTATCACAAGAGACAAAAATGCATGAGCTTTATTCTGGTATATTCTGCTGCAAAACCAATTTGCCCATTTAGGATAATTCCACAAATTTTAATAAGTCAGGTTAAGTCAGCAATGTTAAGGTTAAGTCCATGACTTAGTTGAATGATGTATTACCACTTCTGAGCCTTGTCCTTCAGGGTACAGTGGCACAGCGTGCTGCATGGCTATCAGAACGAACGCTGTCAGGGACACCTCTCCCTCAAACCCTCCCACTCCACCCTGAGGGGAATGGAGAGATAGCAGACAGGTAAAGACACAGTATTGTATGGTATGGTAGTGTACCTGCATGGCCCAGTCATGGAGAACGTTTGGGTCGTACATAGAGGTTAGAGGGGCGGGCTTGCTACCGGAAACTTTCCAGTTCAAATCCCTGACGGGCTGAAGAAATCTGCCGAGACTACTAGAGGGTTGTTAGGTGACAAATCCTAGAAAGACAACATATCTTGCTGCTGTGCCCTTGATCAAGGCACTTAACCCATAAACTGCTCACCATGCGGCGCACTGTGGCTGCCCACTGCTCCAGCTCCTCCAACCTAACGTGTTTTTGTGTATGAGTGTGTATATTGGAGTGGTTGGGATTAATAAAGTATTCTTACCTGCATGGTGCGGTCATAGAGAGGGTTAGGGTCAGTGAAGGCTCCACTGGCCAGCTGTTTAGACACCAGGTAGGAGATTGACTGTTGGATGTAGGAGTCCTCCACTGAAATCACGTCACTACATTGGGACAACTCCTTGGCTATAAAGGCTGTCAACCAAACACTACTTGGGGTTGACAGAAAAGCTCCATAGGATCCGTCTGTCTTCTTGAAGGTCAGGATTCTGCCATATCCTTGGAAAGCGAAATAATCAATTAATTTCAACTGTTTGATTCCCACAAGGGTAGATGTCTCAAAGCGATTTACTTAAGTTGTCCCAGTGTCCCCTCACCAGTCTGTATCATGGCCTGAGCTTCGTCTCTGCGTTCAGCCTTCAGGTCGATCCACTGTCCTGTGGTGTCCAGGTATCTCATGGCGTGGATGGCTGGAGACATGGTGACCATGGTCTGCTCCGCACACCCCTTGGGCAGGGAGATGAGCCGGTCCACTCCATCCAGGTTCAGACAGTTCTCCACGGACTCTCCCATCACGCCACCTACATGGGGGGGGGGGGACATATTTTTTTAATGTAAACATTCAGTACTACAGACCCCACACGGTCCACACAAACTAAAGCATTTATCGAGGTGTGGGTAGAGCGAGTCTGTGGACCCTACTTACCTTTGACACTGATGTAGGCGTCAGATTCCAGTCCAGGGACAGCACTAGCAGGAGGTGGGATTTTAAGTTCGATTGACTTGGCAGCTGTGTGACATAGATAGGAAGTCGAGAGCCTGTTTTAACTCAATGGTCTGATGTGGCTTGTTTGCATAAATGTCACTTTTACTACCGATGTCAGATGTTTTGATAAACAACATTACCTTTCCCATCAATGTTGTATTCATGTTGTATTGATATCAGTTCCCCTTCCCCCTGTATAACAGAACAAAAGGTGAGAGTCTCATTCAGATTGGTTATACAGACATATACAGATGTAGGATCTGAATTTGAGCCAGTTTGCTACAACAGGAAAATAATCCTGTAGCAGCAGGAAATTTGAATTATTACGTTGATTATAATTAATGGACATTTTTGTAGGGGTTGCTAATTTTTTCATAAGGGAAAATCAAGTCTGAAATGTCGAAGTGGGAATTACAAACTCCAGAAGCCTTTTTAAACCTCAAATACATTACAAATACAACATGGTGATCAAATTAAGATCCTGCACCTGTATTCAAATCCACATGTTGCCAGTTGTGTTCAGCACAATAAAGAAGTGAGAACCACATGTAGCCTAATGTACATATGTTTTATAGAGATATACTACTGTATATTGGAGGGAGAAAAGTGATACAAGTTATAAACATTTGCCAGTGTTGTGTTCATACCGTGACTTTGAGGTCCTTCTTGATCTGGTCGCGAGCGGTCTTGGTGTAGGCGTCTACGTGGATAGGGATGTTTCCTATGACCAGAGGAACCACGGTGAAGTAGACAGGGACAGCAGACTTACCAGGTACTGTGACCACCTGAATGTCCCCTCTGTCTCCCCCTGCACTGCACAGACCCTTCACCCACGCCAGCTCCACTGTCACCTTCACAGAGAGAAACACATAGACATGGCAGTAGATGTAAGTATACTAAAAATGTCTATCAAAGGAATCTACAGATGAAAATGTCTGCAACTGCGGTTTATTTGAATAAATGGCTGTTGGGGGCATTTTGGATTTGAATATATTGTTTTGACATATATTGTTTTTACAACACTAGTTACCTCCATACTGTTGGTTCTGTAGTTGTACACCACAGCTTTCACCTGGAGCTGTTCGTTTCTCTTCACAGAATAGGGAAGTCTGAGAGAGACAAAGAAGTCCTGGAACACCACCAGAGGCTTGGGCTCAGCTATACAAAACCCTGAAGGGAGAATCATCACTAACACTAACCACTTGATTACTGTCCTCTGAAAATCTAATGGTGTAATGATAGCCTGACCGCCAGTCTCTTTGTGCTATCATGCCAACTTCTTGTCCCTCGTTGTCATGCTTGGCATGACAATGACAGCTAAACTGAGTTGGCAAGAGCACAAACAGATTTGAGACCAGGATAGTGTAATGGTCTTAGGTTAGAAGGAAGAGGTGACATGCCTTTTGTTTTAGAGATTCCCACGGCTTGAACCTCCCAGGTAGTGATGGAGTCAGGGACAGCAATACTGTGTCTGAAAATATAAAGTAGAACATGATTAATTACTAGTTACACTACAGTATATTGGCCTCCAAGTTTGACCCAGTCTGTTCACATGGTCAGGGAAAACTCTGGGCCCCAGTCATGACAGTCCTGGCCTGTGTCCCAAATGGCACCCTAATCCCTAGTCAACCAGTCAAAAGTAGTGCACTATATAGGGAATAGGGTGTCATTTGGGACGTAGCCCTACAGTCCATGATGTTGAAGATTACCAGGTTACCTTACGAGACCAGAGGGCTCCACATCAACGATGTCCCACATCCAGGTCTGAGGGAAGTAAGAGCGGAGGTGGACAGACACCTCATCTATGGCCTCCTCCTCATCCATATCACCATCGGCTAGATAAGAGGACAGAGAAGAGGACAGGGAGATATGCACATACTCAGACAACATTCGAAAATGTTAAGCTCAATCAATACAAAATATGTGACTATACTGTAGTACAACTAGTCTGCAAAAAGATACATGTATTGATTTTTCTAAGTTCTATATTACTGAATGCACCACAATAATCTGTAGATTGTAAGATTCTTCTGAGAGACCATTGACAGTCCAACTACTAATGTAATAATATAATACGATAGTGTACTTCTAGCCAGGCTGTATGTCTTCCTTGTCTTCTTGATGTTGTTCCTCAGCGTGGTGGCATCTATGCAGCACTTGAGGAAGGCATTGCGACAGGGAGCATTCTTTAGGGTAGTTTTAGCATGACGAAGCTTACAGGACAGACCCAGGCTGTTCAACCTGGCCCCATCATGACAACACCTCTTCTCCACTCGGTTCTTGTACCTGTTGACTGTAGACAAGAAGTCTGTGTCTAACATTATATACATGTAATATGCTAAGGAATGATTTTGCTGAATCATACCTAAACATTTGTAATGAAAGGATTATTGAAACGTATCCTTTGGAGTGCTGTCCATCTTATATAACTAATAATAGTTGATACTCTCACCATAAGAGTAAAACTAGCATGCTCAGAGGATGGAGGGAGAATAGGAGAAGTCCCAACAAACCAGGAACATTCCCAGAACATTAGCTAAGATTCCCATTAAGTTCTAGATAGGGTTTTATCTAACATTAGGATAAAAAAAATGTTTTAAAGTGAAATATCCTTGGAATGTTCTCCTAACATTCACTAAAATGTTTTACAAGGTATCCAAGACTATAACTGCTGATCTATGATCACTTTTGCTTGAGGACCTCTAAGAAAAGGCAAAATGTATATTACGTGAACATCAATGGAATATTATGTTAAACCTAAAACAAATATGCTATGAACGTCATAAAAACGGACTTATTTGGAAATTGTGGAACATTGTGCAACATTGTGGGAATGTTCTATGCAACCTTGTGAATATCACAACAATATTCTTGCAACATCCCAGACAAAATCCCAGACTTAATTAAATGTTCTGTCAACATTCTTACAACATTAAGGGAATGTCCTGTGCAACCTAACTTAGACATTGTATGAATGTCATCATAATTGAGCATATCTCTTGTAATGTACCCACAATGTTCCCACAACCTAATTAAACATTTTGGGAACATTTAAAGAACAGACAAAATGTGTTCTGGGAACACTCTTGTAAGATCAGGTGAATGTTTTTTACCCCCTAAAATAAACATTGTAGAATCGTCCGCACAACTGGACAGTTGTTGTGTTTTGGAAACATATATTTTGTGATGTCCCCATAATGTTCCAACCAGACTGTTCCTACAACCTAATTAAACATTCTGGGAACCTTTAAAGAACAGATGAAATGTGTTCTAGGAATGTTCTTGCAACATCAGGCAAATGTTTTATACAAACGTTCTATAATCATGAGCATGACTGGACAGTTTTGTGTTATGAGAACATTTGCTGTGACCTAGCGAATGTTCTGGGAACTTTCACAGAACCAATTTTGGTTTGCTGGGGTTACTGCTACACCTACTGATATCAGAGAAATCCTGGTGATGGTTCAAGGCTCTCTTCTGTCTTCTTCTGTTGTTACAGGAGTAATCTGATCAGAGGACAAAATAAAAATCATTTTACAATATTGTGTGGAATAAATTCCATCAACAAAAACAGCATCAGTGATATGCTTTTACCAACCAGGATCCTTACATGTACTATTCATTCAATACTATAATTAGTTAAATGCCTAAATGTGAATTGTACCCTTTCTCACGTGATCCTCTGTATCCTCCCAGTTGGTTATAAAGGCGAGCCCAGCGTCCTGCAACACAGACTGGTAGTTTCTGCCTCCTCCCATAGAACACGCCAGGTCATATGAGTTCATGTAGGCAAACATCTAAAGAAGAAGATTACTTTATTGGTCCATTTACTACATGAACAACAGAGATTTGTCTTTTGCATATCCCATTCTCCCTGGTAGACATACACTGTCCTGTACATACAGTAGATACATATAAATACAGTACATACATAGGGAGATACATTCTCTGGTATACTGTATTTTCACAGACAAACCTGCCCTCTGTGATACAGTACATTAGCGCAGCGTTTTCCAAACTCGATCCTGAGGACACCAAGCGGTGCACATTTTGGTTTTTGCCTTAGCACTACACAGCTGATTCAAATAATCAACTCATCATCAAGCTTTGATTATTTGAATAAGCTGTGTAGTGCTAGAGCAAAAAACAGAACGTACACCCCTTTGGGTCTCCAGGAAATGCTGTATTAGCTGATACCAGGTCATAGCCTTGTGAAGCTGTCAACATACATCTTAGACTGAGCCAAAATCCAGACTAATTTTGTTATGTTACTGTATTATTTAATCTTTATTTAACCAGGGAAGTCACATTGTGATTGAAATATCACCAGCAGGCACACATGCTGTATGTACAGTTGAAGTCGGAAGTTTACATACACCTTAGCCAAATACATTTAAACTCAGTTTTTCACAATTCCTGACATTTAATCCTAGTAAAAATTCCCAGTTTCAGGTCAGTTAGGATCACCACTTTATTTTAAGAATGTGAAATGTCAGAATAATAGTAGAGAGAATGATTTATTTCAGCTTTTATTTCTTTCATCACATTCCAGTTGGTCAGAAGTTTACATACACTCAATTCGTATTTGGTAGCATTGCCTTTACATTGTTTAACTTGGGTCAAACGTTTCAGGTAGCCTTCCACAAGCTTCCCACAATAAGTTGGGTGAATTTTGGCCCATTCCTCCTGACAGAGCTGGTGTAACTGAGTCAGGTTTGTAGGCCTCCTTGCTCGCACGTGCTTTTTCAGTTCTGCCCACACATTTTCTATAGGATTGAGGTCAGGGCTTTGTGATGGCCACTCCAATACCTTGACTTTGTTGTCCTTAAGCCATTTTGCCACAACTTTGGAATTATGCTTGGGGTCATTGTCAATTTGGAGACCCATTTGCAACCAAGCTTTAACTTCCTGACTGATGTCTTGAGATGTTGCTTTCAATATATCCACATAATTTTCCTTTCTCATGATGCCATCTATTTTGTGAAGTGCACCAGTCCCTCCTACAGCAAAGCACCCCCACAGCATGATGCTGCCACCCCTGTGCTTCACGGTTGGGAAGGTGTTCTTCGGCTTGCAAGTCCCCCCTTTTTCCTCCAAACATAACGATGGTCATTATGGCCAAATAATTATATTTTTGTTTCATCAGACCAGAGGATATTTCTCCAAAAAGTACGATCTTTGTCCCCATGTGCAGTTGCAAACCATAGTCTGGCTTTTTTATGGCGGTTTTGGAGCAGTGGCTTCTTCCTTGCTGAGCGGCCTTTCAGGTTATGTCGATATAGAACTCGTTTTACTGTGGATATAGATACTTTTGTACCTGTTTCCTCCAGCATCTTCACAAGGTACTTTGCTGTTGTTCTGAGATTGATTTGCACTTTTCGCACCAAAGTACGTTCATCTCTAGGATACAGAACGCGTCTCCTTCCTGAGCGGTATGACGGCTGCGTGGTCTCATGGTGTTTATACTTGCGTACTATTGTTTGTACACATGAACGTGGTACCTTCAGGCGTTTGGAAATTGCTCCCAAGGATGAACCAGAGTTGTGGAGGTCTACAATTTTTTTTCTGAGGTCTTGGCTGATTTATTTTGATTTTCCCATGATGTCAAGCAAAGAGGCACTGAGTTTGAAGGTAGGCCTTGAAATACATCCACAGGTACACCTCCAATTGACTCAAATGATGTCAATTAGCCTATCAGAAGCTTCTAAAGCCATGACATCATTTTCTGGAATTTTCAAAGCTGTTTAATTCACCGTCAACTTAGTGTATGTAAACTTCTGACCCACTGGAATTGTGATACAGTGAATTATAAGTGAAATAATCTGTCTGTAAACAATTGTTGGAAAAATGACTTGTGTCATGCACAAAGTAGATGTCCTAACCGACTTGCCAAAACTATAGTTTGTTAACAAGAAATGTGTGGAGTGGTTGAAAAATGAGTTTTAATGACTCCAACCTAAGTGTATGTAAACTTCCGACTTCAACTGTAGCTATTCATTAAACCTGGTAAGTGTGTGATAGACGGAGGCTCTGTACCTTCTGAGGAGTGAGTTTGTTGTTCTTGTTGAGGATGTAAACAGCTGTATCTACAGCAGACAGAGCTACCATGTCTCCCTGGTCTGTACGGACCACTACATTCACCAATTCAGCTGGTTTATGCTCTTTAAATGGCAGGATCTCGATCTGAAAACACAACAACGAAGACATTGTCACAATCTGCCTCCATGCAAAAATATATCACTTTGATTGATCTTTATTAGTCAAGTTAAAATCATAAAATGTGCCTTCTTGATGCACAGCACTGACAAAAGAATAAAACCATAACTGGCTAAGTGTAGTAAGAGTAGAAGTAGAGAAACAAGCTGTAACTACAGAACCTGTCCTTTGCAGATGTCTTTGACATCGGCCCATACAGAGTCAGCCACTATGGTAGTCTTCTCTGGTCCCTGTGTGAAGTAGTAGGCCACCAGTCTGAAGGAGGGGACCAGGTCAAGACTGTAGGGCAGACTGAAGGTGGTCAGCTCAGTCCTCTGGACCCTGTTCATCTGGACCACTCTGCCCTTACTCAGGACCTGACAGAGAATGGAAAGAAATTAAATAACACATTATTACTCTTCACTACAGATATTGAAATGGTTTATTTATCAACCCCCAACGTGCTTATATTCATGTTGGCTGCAGACAAACTACAGCTATGACAAACCCAGTCTACTGTAGTGTATGGAAACTTGAAGCTATGCACAGATAAAGTATGTTGCAGAAGTGGTAAATGGTCATCTCCATCCATTATTAGAATGGACTGATACTCCAGTATGTTACCATGTAGTAGATGTAGGCTGGTTGTGGGGTGCCTGGTGGGGTGATGTCTCTGAGAGTGACCGTCATGCTTCCTCCAGGCTCCAGGGTGACATGTTCTATCTCTACACTCAGGTAGCTGTTCCCCTCAGACTGGACTGCTGACACTGTCATTTTGGCATCACTCACTACTACCTCCTTCTCCTCTCCGTCAGCAAACATCTGGACAGACAAGAACAGACAGTGCAAAGTTACAGTACGCCAATATGACCTCACATAGAACGCTTGACAAAACTACATGGGAAATAGTGTTGATTGAAAATTATCTGTGTCTGTCCTGTACCTTGATGTCCATAGACGTGGCCAGTTTGGGCACTTGGAAGGCGAGAACAGCCTCACCCTTAGAGTTACCGGATCCCTTCATCTTAACAGACTCCTGTGTGCCTCCTGCAGAGGTCACTGAAACTGAAGCCCTCATACGGAGGTCAGGGGCTGGGGATCCATCTGGGTGGGTGGTGGTGGCCTGAAATTGAAACATGCAGCATATACCCAGTCGACTATGTCTGTAGATACAGTCATATTCTAAATGGTAAGGCCAATACAAGTGATGACACTGATAACTATTGTACTGTACGTCTCATTTGGAAAAGGGATTTGTGAATCTCAATATGATGTCCTGAATAAATACAATTATATTTTACTCTGTGGTGTTAACGTTTGTCTTTGAGTGCAGAAACGACCACACAGTACCAGGATAGAGAACTTTCCTCCAGGTGTGAAGAATTCCTTAGTCTTAGACATGTCAATGATGTATGGAGACGTCACTATCTTTACTGAAGTGCTCTCAGCTTCTTCTAGATCTCCACCTGAGAGAGAGAGAGCGAGAGACAGAGAGAGAGACAAAGACCAACAGAGCGACAGTTACTGTTATACAGCACAAACAGTTATTGTATGCCCTAAAGAAAATAACTGAATCCACTGGTATGCTCATGTTTTATCTAACTGTATGAAGGACTTACTTGCTGTTTCTAAAGCTGTAACAGCTATGTACAGATTGTATCCCTCTATGTGTTGGATGTTTTGCTTTTCTGCTTTCCCACGTAGGTCTTCAGTTGGCATGGTAATGCTGGCGACGCCGTCTTGAATCTACAATACACCAGAAATAAGTTCCCAAATGGCTCATCAGAAAAATAAAAGTCAATGGAACTGGCCTGGGTTCAAAACAATAACTCTACAATCAGAAACATTGACTTTAATGTTACGTTTTTTATGTAAAGCTTTAAGATGATAACGTGAACTCACAGAAGTCTTGTTTTCTAGGCCAGGTAGATGTGTTCTGTTGCCTTCTCCATCGATTAGTCCAAATCTAACATAAGCTATGCCATTGACACCTTTGCCATAGGTGTACCTGCAATCAACACACATTTACTTGACATGCTATGAACAATTCACAAAACAGTCCATAAATACAATCTGCTTCAACAATCTCACCTTGCAGAGACGCTGAATTGAAAGGATTCTTCTGTCACTAAATAATATGGCTTCAAAGCTTCTATCTTCACCTCAAATGTAGGAAGAACTGAAAGAAATAGAGGGGAGCTTCACTTAGTTGTTGTTGTTGTTGTTGTTGGGCCGTATCATAGAGTCAGGCAACCTACTTTTGATACTCACCATATTCCCTGACCTCAAACTCCACTGAAGAGTTGGACATGGGATGGTTGATAAAAGCGGCAACAATCTTCCAATGGCCAGCCCTGAATCATATGGACAGAGTAGTGGTTAGTGCTACTGATGTCCTGTGTTCCATAGACTTTATGTCAACATACTACTTACGTCTCAACATCAGGGATCACTATGTTCCTCTGAAGGAGTTTACTGGTGTGTAGAGCCTGGTTGTACACCAGCAGGCCTTTGGAGTTCTGTAGAGAGACAGTGAACGATATTTAGAGAATAGAGAGTTAATATAACACAATAAGACCACTTTAACATACAGATAGATGTCTTGCAAACTTACAAATATCTTGACATTGATGTTTTCTTCGACAGGCAGCAGATAGTTGTCTAATGTGAAGACCCTGAAATTGACTGGAAAATGAAAAATTTGGATTATAACTTAAACCATATATAATAGACAATTTTATTTAATTTTTGACTTTACCATTCTCTCCTGGATTGTAGATTGGTTTGTCTGTCTGGATGAAGACATAACCCTTTTTTGTTGACAAAAGGATTGTTTTTTTTTTTTCAAGAAAAACATCCTTGCTCTCTGCGGCCAGTTGGATATATGGCACAATTTTCTTTGTTTTCCCTATGCGTTTGATTGCCTCTTTGTACAGGCTAGGAATGACCTATAAAACATGAGAATAGAGGCAAAATAATATAAATGCATGTTCCAGTAGTTTCATAGGGTATGAAATGAGGTTAGCCCTCTGCATACTTACGCTCATTTTCACCACCTCCTGATAGCCATTGGCTTCATTGAGAGTTACATGCTTTTTTCCAGACAGAACTTTATTATTGTCGGTTTGGTACAGAAAGTATAGTGTGATCTGTATAGGCTTGGTAGCTCCCTGGAGCTGTACTGTCACTGTCTCCTCTACTCCCAGGTGGACTATGTTTGGAGCAGTGATGAGACATCTGCAAACACACACACATGAACACAAACAAACACATGCAGAAATAAGCATGCACGCACACATGCGCACACTCACTCACACACACCAGTGGAGGCTCCTTAGAGGAGGAAGGGGAAGACCATCCTCCTCAGTGAATTTCATAAAAATAAAAATTGTGAAACATTAAAAAAGTTATCCTTTTTAGATAAAACTATACTAAACATATTCACGTCACCTAATAATTGATTAAAACACACGTTTTTGCAATGAAGGCCTCAAGGACTCTGTAGGGTAGCACCATGGTGTAGCCGGAGGACAGCTAGCTTCCTTCCTCCTCTGCATACATTGACTTCAATACAAAACCTAGGAGGCTCTTGGTTCTCACCCCTTTCCATAGACTTACACAGTAATTATGAAAACTTCCGGAGGATGTCCTCCAACCTATCAGAGCTCTTGCAGCATGAACTGACATGTTTTCCATCAAACAAAGGATCAGAGAATGAATCTAGTAGTGAAAACATAAGCTACAGCTAGCTAGCACTGCAGAGCATACAATGTGGTGAGTAGTTGACTCAAAGAGAAAGACAATAGTTGAACAGTTTTGTTAAGTCAAGTTAAGCTGTTGGTTTACACTGTACACTGTACTGCATGATTGTAGCGGGTTTACTAATGCATTAGTTCTAGTAGTTATGTTTACTTGACATTAGCTAATATGGTGACAACGATGTAGGCTGTGTGTAGCGGTTAGTGGTTATGATATGAAGGTTTGGCTTGGAAAGGTTTTATCGCCTGGTCACAGACAGCTGATGTGTTGTGCACTGAAGTCCACAAGCGAAGGGAAATGGTGAGAAGAGGAGAGCGAGTAGATGCGAGAAGGAATTATCCAACGATCAAAGGGATCATGTGGTTTTATGTGGCTGCTATGAACGTGAACTGTGTTTGCGTGAGATCAAGGGTGTATTCATTCCGCCGATTCTGTGAAAACAACACTTTCTTAAATGGAAGCAAACGGAACGAAACTGGGAAAAACATACCTGAATTAGTCAAATAGAAACTGTTGTTTGCAACTGTTGGACTAATGATTACACCCTAGATCAGCTAGATGCAGGCAAGATTGTGCAAGGCGGTATTGAATGTATCCCTGTCTGTCACCTTGATTACTCAAATTTCTCTCGACCTGTGCACCTACATTGTCAACTTTCATTTATAGGCTAGGTTGTAGCAACCTCATGATGGGTATAAGGAAAATTTGAGTATCATGCAGTAGCCTAAACCTATCGATGTTGCATTGATCTGGGGGAATGGAATATGAATGACAGTCATCCAATATGCTGTAATAGAAATAAGTCATCAACAAGTCATCAACAAAATGATCGTCCTCCCTCATCTTAAACGGCACCAACCGCCACCGACACACACACACACGCTGTGGTAATTTTTGAGAACTGCAACATGACAGAAAATGACCAATGAGCAATGATGCAAGTAAAATATATCTACAAAGAATTAGCATGGATAGAACATTACTCACATTGGCCTCTGCCCACTAACTGCAGTAAGTGCAACCATGATCAGAAGCAGTGTATTCCTCATCTTTCTGCTTTACCGTCTGATCTGTATCATGCCACTGGAACAAGAGTCTTCTTTTCCTGTCTCAACCCCCAAAAATTTAACAAAATACTGTAGAAGTGATCTATCTGTAAAGCAGCTATGTCTGTAATGTTGTTCCAGTCTGTGAGTGGGAGGTTCTCCCTCTGTGCTTTGCAGCTCACAGAGGACAGAGTGCAGGATCTCAAATGGCACTCTATTCCTTACATAGTGCACTACTTTTAACCAGGGCCCTTAGAGAATAGGGTGCCATTTGGGACGCATGTCAGCATCAACACCTCCTCTAGCCAACTTAACTCTCCCCCCTCAGCTTCTCTGACTCTAGTCTTGGCATTAGAGAAGGAACGTTATGAAAGAAGTCACGTGTTTTCCCAGAAACAAGATTTTGGTTGAGTCCCAAATGGATTCCTATTCCCTACATAGTGCACTACGTTTGATCAGAGCCCTATGGGCCCCGGTCTGAAGTAGTGCGATATATAGGGGCTCTGATCAAAAGTAGTTCACTATGTAGGGAATAAGGTGCCATTTGGGAAGTAGCCTTTCCCAAAAAGACCAAATACAAGACAGCAGTCTGATTTTCTCGAAAACACTTTATTTGCAGACCACTTTGTGCTTTAGGTCTATGTTACAAATACTTACAGCACATATGCCTTAACATTGACAATTCCCAAAACAACCAAAGGGTATATTTATTTGCAATACATATGTGTATATATATGTGTATATACAGTGGGGAGAACAAGTATTTGATACACTACCGATTTTGCAGGTTTTCCTACTTACAAAGCATGTAGAGCATGTAAAAATCCAGAAAATCACATTGTATGATTTTTAAGTAATTATTTTGCATTTTATTGCATGACATAAGTATTTGATCACATACCAACCAGTTAGAATTCCGGCTCTCATAGACCTGTTAGTTTTTCTTTAAGAAGCCCTCCTGTTCTCCACTCATTACCTGTATTAACTGCACCTGTTTGAACTCGTTACCTGTATAAAAGACACCTGTCCACACACTCAATCAAACAGACTACAACCTCTCCACAATGGCCAAGACCAGAGAGCTGTGTAAGGACATCAGGGATAAAATTGTAGACCTGCACAAGGCTGGGATGGGCTACAGGACAATTGGCAAGCAGCTTGGTGAGAAGGCAACAACTGTTGGCGCAATTATTAGAAAATGGAAGAAGTTCAAGATGACGGTCAATCACCCTCGGTCTGGGGCTCCATGCAAGATCTCACCTCGTGGGGCATCAATGATAATGAGGAAGGTGAGGGATCAGCCCAGAACTACACGGCAGGACCTGGTCAATGACCTGAAGAGAGCTGGGACCACAGTCTCAAAGAAAACCATTAGTAACACACTACGCCGTCATGGATTAAAATCCTGCAGCGCACGCAAGGTCCCCCTGCTCAAGCCAGCGCATGTCCAGGCCCGTCTGAAGTTTGCCAATGACCATCTGGATGATCCAGAGGAGGAATGGGAGAAGGTCATGTGGTCTGATGAGACAAAAATAGAGCTTTTTGTCTAAACTCCACTCGCCGTGTTTGGAGGAAGAAGAAGGATGAGTACAACCCCAAGAACACCATCCCAACCGTGAAGCATGGAGGTGGAAACATCATTCTTTGGGGATGCTTTTCTGCAAAGGGGACAAGACGACTGCACCGTATTGAGGGGAGGATGGATGGGGCCATGTATCGCGAGATCTTGGCCAACAACCTCCTTCCCTCAGTAAGATCATTGAAGATGGGTCATGGCTGGGTCTTCCAGCATGACAACGACCCGAAACACACAGCCAGGGCAACTAAGGAGTGGCTCCGTAAGAAGCATCTCAAGGTCCTGGAGTGGCCTAGCCAGTCTCCAGACCTGAACCCAATAGAAAATCTTTGGAGGGAGCTGAAAGTCCGTATTGCCCAGCGACAGCCCCGAAACCTGAAGGATCTGGAGAAGGTCTGTATGTAGGAGTGGGCCAAAATCCCTGCTGCAGTGTGTGCAAACCTGGTCAAGACCTACAGGAAACATATGATCTCTGTAATTGCAAACAAAGGTTTCTGTACCAAATATTAAGTTCTGCTTTTCTGATGTATCAAATACTTATGTCATGCAATAAAATGCAAATTAATTACTTAAAAATCAATACAATGTGATTTTCTGGATTTTGTTTTCGATTCCGTCTCTCACAGTTGAAGTGTACCTATGATAAAAATTACAGACCTCTACATGCTTTGTAAGTAGGAAAACCTGCAAAATCGGCAGTGTATCAAATACTTGTTCTCCCCACTGTATATATATATATATATACACACACTACCATTGAAAAGTTTGGGGTCACTTAGAAATGTCCTTCTTTTTGAAAGAAAGGCAATTATTTTGTCCATTAAAATAACATCAAATTGATTAGAAATACAGTGTAGACATTGGTAATGTTGTAAATGGCTATTGTAGCTGGAAATGGCTGATTTTTTATGGAATATCTACATAGGCGTACAGAGGCCCATTATCAGCAACCATCAGTCCTGTGTTCCAATGGCACGTTGTGTTTGCTAATCCAAGTTTATCATTTTGAAAGGCTAATGATCATTAGAAAACCCTTTTGCAATTATGTTAGCACAGCTGAAAACTGTTGTGCTACTTAAAGAAGCAATAAAACTGGCCTTCTTGAGACTAGTTGAGTAGCTGGAGCATCAGCAATTGTGGGTTTGATTACAGGCTAAAATGGCCAGAAACAAAGGACTTTCTTCTGAATCTCGTCAGTCTATTCTTGTTCTGAGAAATGAAGGCTATTCCATGCGAGAAATTGCCAAGAAACTGAAGATCTCGTACAACGCTGTGTACTACTCCCTTCACAGAACAGCGCAAACTGGCTCTAACCAGAATAGAAAGAGGAGTGGGAGGCCCCGGTGCACAACTGAGCAAGAGGACAAATACATTAGAGTGTCTAGTTTGAGAAACAGGCACCTCACAGGTCCTCAACTGGCAGCTTCATTAAATAGTACCCGCAAAACACCAGTCTCAATATCAACAGTGAAGAGGCAACTCCGGGATGCTGACCTTCTAGGCAGAGTTGCAAAGAAAAAGCCATATCTCAGACTGCCCATCTTAATCTTAAATTTTTATTGGCCAGTCTGAGATACAGCTTTTTCTTTGCAACTCTGCCTAGAAGGTCAGCATCCTGGAGTCGCCTCTTTACTGTTGACGTTGAGACTGGTGTTTTGCGGGTACTATTTAATGAAGCTGCCAGTTGAGGACCTGTGAGGCGCCTGTTTCTCAAACTAGATACTCTAATGTATTTGTCCTCTTGCTCAGTTGTGCACCGGGGCCTCCCACTCCTCTTTCTATTCTGGTTAGAGCCAGTTTGCGCTGTTCTGTGAAGGGAGTAGTACACAGCGTTGTACGAGATCTGCAGTTTCTTGGCAATTTCTCGCATTAAATAGCCTTAATTTCTCAGAACAAGAATAGACTGATGAGTTTCAGAAGAAAGTTATTTGTTTCTGGACATTTTGAGCCTGTAATCGAACCCACAATTGCTGATGCTCCATATCCTCAACTAGTCTCAAGAAGGCCAGTTCTATTGCTTCTTTAATCAGCACAATAGTTTTCATAACATAATTGCAAAAGGGTTTTCTAATGATCAATTAGCCTTTTAAAATGATAAACTTGGATTAGCAAACACAATGTGCCATTGGAACACAGGACTGATGGTTGCTGATAATGGGCCTCTGTACGCCTATGTAGATATTCCATTAGAAAATCATCAGTTTCCAGCTACAATAGCCATTTACAACATTAACAATGTCTACACTGTATTTCTGATCAATTTGATGTTATTTTAATGGACAAAAAATTGCTTTTCTTTCGGAAAAAATGACATTTCTAAGTGACCCCAAACTTTTGAATGGTAGTGTATATATATACAGTATATATATATATATATATATATATATATATATATATGTGTGTGTGTGTGTGTATACACTCAAACAGGCATTAAATGCATTCAACAAAATCCTGAAATCATAAAGGGGATGATAATAACATGATTTAAGAGCTATTGGTGGTACAGAGACTAAATAATAAAATCAGCCAAAAATAAGCATATTAAAAAATAAAGAAATATTGGTATTCAATACTACTTTAGTGGTATGATATTGTAAGTTGCATAGCATTTATGTTTAAAAAAATAAAACAGCAAACAATATACAAATCTGAAGTTTATAAAGCAGTGGGTATATGAAGTCAGCATCTATAGATACAGTATGGAGGTCATTGTATGTTATCTTAGTATTATGACTGGGACATCCATTGACAATGTGATGGTCTTTACCAGGTCTATTCCTTTTCTTTATGCATCATTTCAGTGCAAAAGTGGCAACCATGTTTTATGTGGTTTGTGGCTGAATAGAAAATGATCTGTAGAGGGAAACAAATATTAGATCTTCAATATTGGCAATCCCTATGGAATATGTGATAAAATAAATACATAATTCTGTAATGTAACAACAATATCTCTAAAATCCGTGACTTAGATTATAGTAGGTCATAGTTGGTTTTCCCTTTAACTGCATTCTGATAAAACATTCTGCCCTGAGTCCCAAATGGCACCCAATTCTCAATATCGCACACTACTTTTGACGAGGGCCCCCCTGGTCAAAGGTATTGCACTATAAAAGTAGTGAACTCTGAAGGTAATAGGGTGCCATTTGGGACACACACATATTCATGGATCATTAAGAATGTTTTGATAATACGATACAAAACATAATGTAAAACCTTTGGAGAACATTTAGTACAGATCAGTCACCTTGTAGCCCTGTAGAGAAATAGAGTGTGTCCAGAATGGCACCCTTCTCCCTATTTAGGAGAAAGTCGTGCAAAAGTAGTGCACTATGTAGGGAATAGGGTGCCATTTGGGACGCAAACATGATGTAGCTATGAGTTCTTTCCACTTAGCTAGTCAACATCCTATAGAATCACTGACCAACTAAATCCCTGACGATACAGAACAGATACAGACACAGAACATAGAACAGTACATAGAACAGACTATATTGTTTGTGCCTAGTGGATCCATCCAGAGCTCCTATAAACTGTACATTGTAGACCAGCTGTCTTTAAAATAAACTCACTAGGGGAGAGTGGGGTAAGGTGAGTCGAAGGGGTAAGTTGAGCCACCCTTGTTTCTAGGAAACCATACACAAAATGAATAATTTGACCAAATATTTAGGAAGACGTCATAATTTCATGGAGTCTGTGAAGGAAGAAACCACATGGAAAAAGTGGTAAGCAAGTAAATTCCCAAAAACTGATTTTCACCAAGTCAAATTAATTTATTGTGTTAAGAGGTTTCATGACGCTTGTATCTAAACCATAGTAGATCATTTAAAGATTTTTCTATACATCAGTTGGGGTCTCTATAAGCTTCAATATGAGGTCCTAAACCTAGCATGAAAGTGCATCCTTGTAGCTGTGTGAGCTAATATAGTAAAAATGTTTTCCTTGGGGTAGGTTGAGCCAATAAAAGATCCAAATAAATTTTCCATATGCACAAAAAGCCTATTTCTCTCACATTTTGTGCACAAATTTGTTTACATCCCTGTTAGTGAGCATTTCTCCTTTGCCAAGATAATCCATCCACCTGACAGGAAGCTGATTAAACAGCATGATCATTACACAGGTGCACCTTGTGCTGGGGACAATAAAAGGCCACTCTAAAATGTGCAGTTTTGTCACACAACACAATGCCACAGATGTCTCAAGTTTTGAGAGAGCGTGCAATTGGCATGCTGACTGCAGGAATGTCCACCAGAGCTGTTGCCAGCTAATTTAATGTTAATTTCTCTACCATAAGCCGCCTCAAACGTCGTTTTAGAGAATTTGGCAGTAAGTCCAACCAACCTCACAACTGCAGACCACGTGTTACCACGCCAGCCCAGGACCTCCACATCTGGCTTCTTCACCTGCGGGATCATCTGAGAACAGCCACCCGGACAGCTGATGAAACTGAGGAGTATTTCTATCTGTAATAAAGCCCTTTTGTGGGGAAAACCTCATTCTGATTGGCTGGGCCTGGCTCCCCAGTGGGTGGGCCTGGCTCCCAAGTGGGTGGGCCTATGCCTTCCCAGGCCCACCCATGGCTGCGCCCCTGCCCAGTCTTGTGAAATCCATAGATTAGGGCCTAATTAATTGATTTCAGTTGATTGATTTCCTTATATGAACTGTAACTCAGTAAAATCTTTGAAATTGTTGCATGTTGTGTTTATATTTTCAGTATAGATATCTTTGTTAGAAAGAATACTATATTTCTCTTGAAGGAGCGATGCTGAATGTAAAATATGGGTCAACTTACCCCACTCTCCCCTACAGGATATACAGTATATTTTCTCATTAGATCATTCAATTCAGTGCTGTACTGTATGTGTTCAAATACGGGACCACACTAATATAGGATGTGTCCAAAATGGCACCCTATTCCCTATATGGCACCCTAATTCCTTATGGACTCTGATCAAAAGTAGTGCACTAAATAGGGAATAGTGTGCCATTTGGGATGGACCCATAGAAAGTCACTACAACCATGATTTTGGGACTATTGAGAGAACAATTCGCCGGAAAACAAATGTGTGATAAACTTGGAACCCTGGATAGAAAAGTCTGAATTACCTACAGTAGATTTGACACATTTTCCCCCACAATTTCACCCAAACCTGCTTTACACAGTATTATACAAGTTTAAACAATTATAATCAAAATCAATATCAAAAGCAGGCACAAATGATAGATAACCATTATACATACAAAACAAAACAAATAGAAAACGTTTCTTTAGCACGTACAGTAGGGGTCCTATATATCACATAGAATAACCACGTGATAGAGACAATCTAAGCATGCGTCCCAAATGACACCCTATTCCCTATATAGTGCACTACTTATAGTGCAAAATAGGGAATAGGGTGCCATTTGGGACAGATCCTACAGTATAACATCCAGTGGATTCTTAGGCACCTGTTGAACTTCAACATGAATCAGTCTCCATACTTCAGTACAGAGAGCCAACCTGGGTTAAAATACTATTTTATATCATGTAAAATACTTAAGCTGTGATCAACTGAGCTTGCCTGTTGCAATGGAACCAATATAAAAGTCCCACCTGGCACTCCAGGCAGGCTAAAGCAAATATATTTGAAAGATTTCAAATAGTGTTTGAACCCAGGTCTGACAGAGCGCTACAGTAGGACATTACAGTAGGACATTACAGTAGGACATATTCCCAGTGTTAGTAGACCATTGACAGTGGCTTGACACGGGATAACAAACATACACGTTAACAACTATGACAGTTCTAAGACAATTTTGCGATCATACTGAATACTGAATACCGGTATTCACCTCTGGGCCTGGAAGGCTGAAACACTTCTGGTTTTCATTGTTTCCTTCTAATCAGGAACTGATTATATCGTGGGACTCACTGGCCAATCAGTGACATTAATCAATCAATCAGCCAATCAATCAATTAACTACCAGGTAGAAAAGAAAATCAGCAGTACTTCTGCCCTACAGGCCTGGAGTTGAATAGCCCTGCTACATGTTCTTTTACCAACTCACTGGACCACCATCCATTCTACAGGACAGAGTCATCTGCTGCTTTAGCACCTTTGGACAAATCATAAACATTTTTGGGATCAAGCAATAATGAACGCTGGCAAGTGCCTTGAACAGAACAGGTTACAGGTACTGCCCTAGTTGGGGCTGTCTCCCCATATAGATAGATTGTTTTACCTCTATGGTCCCCTACAGCAGAGCAGGGTTTCAAGTAGGTTTTTGTACGGAACCAAACTCTCATTGTTGATTGTGTTGTTTTAGTTGTCCCCTCCCTCTCTTTATGTCACAATGTACAAAAAAATGAGGCACTTGCAAAAAATGACATTAAAAAACAAAACATCTGTCAGTGTTTATTTTTCTGTGGTGAATGTCCGTCCGTCTGTCAGTCTGTCTGTCTCAGTGGTCATGTCGAGGGATGTCCGTCTGTCTGTCCGTCAGACCTCTGAGCTGTCCAAGCCACCACTAGTGAACCCTGATGTCATCATGGGCTCAGTGGAGCATGATGTTGCCGTGGGAACCTCCATCTTCTTCTTCTCCTGTCTGGACCGTACGTTTAGCACTATGACGATGATGATGAGGATGGTGAGGAGGAGGCCCACCAGGATCCCTATGATCAGGACCAGGCCATCCTCGCTCTCCGCAGGATGGTTCAGCTCCCTGGGCACCACACCCCGAGTGAGGACCTCCCGGTCGGGGCTGGTGCGGCGCTGGCGGCTGCGGTCTAGGGCGATATGGAGAATGTTGGTGCCACGGTTGTTATCCAGGCCGATGTCCTCTGTCAGGTCTGGCACCCCGTTTGCTGACCGCCTGGAGCGAGACTGGGACTGGGGCAGTGACGCTCCTCCTGCAGCCATAGTTTGATGCTGGGTTTCTCTGTCCATGCTGCTGTGTTGGGTCAGGGGGTGGCCTCCTGCAGCCATACTGCTGTGCTGGGTGAGTGTGTGGTACTCCAGACTCCTCTTCCCGATGCCCCTGTTGGCGTTCTCTCTGGAGCGGACAGTGTAGATGGTGTGGATGAACCACTCTCTCCCTGCTGACACCTGGACACCAGAGGAACAGGGTTAGTCATGAGGGCCGGTAGTTTACCTGACCATGACAGGAACAATTCCTGGTCCTACTACTGATCATTATAGCTAGAGTCCTTAATTGAAACAATAACAAAGCGACACCCTGCCTCTGTTTTGGGCCTGGAGTAATGTAATGGATGCAAGGACTGACCATCCATGATATCAAAATTACAGTTTTTACCATGTTTTGAGGTACGATATTTGAACTAAGCTCATGAGGCATTTATAAGTTATATTCGTCAAGAATCAATGGGTATATATCATTCATTTATATGTTAAAGCAGTGAAAGAGAGTGTTAGAAATAGGAATAAGACAGGGATGTTTCTTCTCCACTCTTCTTTTCATGCTAGCTATAGAACCACTGGCAGAAAGAATACGTCAAGATTCAAACATAACAGGAATTGTCATCGATAAATGGTATGGCACAAATAAGCAGGATGTGTGTTGTGTTATGTAGCGTAGGGATCAGGGAGATGTACTTGGAACAGTGCTGTAGAGTCCATGCTGAAGCCATCAGATCCAGGCTGTCTGACCAGGGCCAGGGCCTGAGGGTCGTCTACAGCCAGCAGAACCCTGAAACCCACGTTACCAAACGACCTGGCCTGGGTCTCTGGCTGGGCCTTATCCTGTAGGGGGAGGAGAGTGAAACACTAGTAATCACTGTACCAACATTGGACCATGTCAACAGGTAAAGGTGTATAGGGTATTTATGTGCATTTACCCTGTACTACATCCTTGTCTGTGTCCCGAACGACACCCTATTCCCCACATATTGCACTACTTTTGACCAGAGCACTATGGGCCCTGTACTGTACTGTACTTACGATGATCTTGAATCTGTAGAGCAGCGATGGAGCATCAGCCAGACAGCCATACTCATTGTTGTTGGGGTTGTACTTGGGCACGTATCCATCTGCACCGGTGCACAGGAACACCTTCTCTATGTTACAGATAAAGGAATCTCCCAGGTTCTGGACTGGATCCACCATCACTCTGCCATAGATCATATCACCTGGGAGGAGATCAGGTGTGGGTTAATACAGTAATCAATCAATCAATCAGATAGTCAATGGGGCTACCCCCATCCCAAAGAGCACCCTATTCCCTATGTAGTGCTCTACTTCTGATCAGGACCCATGAGAAGGTGGTGTGTGTGAGAAGTGAGAAGGCTGTGAGAAGCTGGTTGTAATGTTTCTATACGGTGAGTGATTGATTAATTGATTGATTGCTAAATTACCCTGTAAGAAGGCTGTGCTTTTCTGTAGCGTTACAGTACCTTGTGAGAAGGCGGTGTCACTCTCCTGTCCGAAGCCCATGGATCCATCAGACAGCCACAGAGTTCTCTTAGACAGCAGCAACATCTGAGTGTTCAGACTGAACTCAGCCGCAACCGGGTCACTCACCTGGGATAGGACACACACATTACAAAGTTTTACCATCTTAGTATAGGACAACACATACCATTCAGTGTTATCATCAGAGAACACAGACCAATCACAGTGTTACCATCAGACAACACCTCCCAAGCTGTTTCTCACTACAGTACATCTCTGTGTGCACTCAAAGATTGTCATCTCACAGACACTTTTAATGATATGATGTTGATGTACACTCTTAGTAACCCAAAAGGGTTCTTCGGCTGTCCCCATAGGAAAACCCTTTTTGGTTCCAGGTAGAACCCTTTTTGGTTCCAGGTAGAACCCTTTTGGGTTCCATGTAGAACCCTTTCTATAGAGGGTTCTACATGGAACCCAAAATGGTTCTACCTGCAACCAAAAAGGGTTGTTCAAAGGGTTCTCCTATGGGGACAGCCAAATAACCCTTTAAGGTTCTAGAAGATAGCACCTTTTTTTCTAAGATTGTAGTAATCCTAGAGTGATCTGACCTGCTGGAAGCGTATGTCCAGGTGGAAGGTGACAGGTTCTCTGGGGTTACAGACAGGAGGCAGGGAGTACTCCAGACTGGGGGGAGAGGTACAGGGTAGCATCTTCACTGTGTAGGTACCTGAGTAGTCACGCACCTGGGAGAGAGAGGGGACATAAGACACACTTATTTACATCGGGTTAAATCTTGATTTAATCAAGTCATTTAGAACAAAAATTATCTTTTTACTTTTAGTTATTTTACACTAGTGCCGATAACACACTACGACTTAAGAAAGCAATTCTGTAAATGGCATATGCTACTCCCAAGTCTTTACACAAAAAAAAAATTAGGGGGTAGATCAGCTTTAATATTGCAGATAGATTGTAACTTCCATCAATGTAATTGTCTGCATCACTTCAAATCCCCCATATGTTTTTTTTGTTTGTATATATATATATATACATACACATACATACATATACGCATATACATACATACATTTATATATACATATCCTTTAAAGATACATAGTTACCAGATAAAGAAATAATGATTATGATATTAAAAATATTGATAACACAGTATTAAAGATAAAAGAAAATAAGATGTTGTCCTCACAGCGAAGTCTGATGTGAAGGTCCACTGCTGCATGGGCTGGTTGTAGGTGGGCTCGCTCCTCACCAGGCTGAGGTTAAAGGTCACCCCAGGGTGGTCCGCACACATCACCATGGACGACAGAGAGGACGCTGGGTACAGACACAGGTAAGACTAATACAGAACTGAAGGGGAATATGTACAGTATCAAGCGTGTCAGAGTAGGAGTGCTGACTTAGGATCAGTTTAGCCTTTTACATCACAATGTATAAGATTACATGGACCTGATCCTAGATCAGCACTCCTACTCTGAGACACTTGATACATACGGGCCCTGGGTTACTAGTTCAAGCCCATGGATGTACTGTATGAAAAGAGTAGATAATGTGAACATACCAGAGTGTGATATGACAAACAGTCCTCTGAATCGAGCCTCTGTTCTGAAGTTGACCACCAGACGACCCTGTTCGTTGATACGCATACTGGTGGGGTACAGGGCTCCTACAGAATACAGCCAGTCAGTCTCCCTGTCACACTGAACTAACAAATCCCTAATATTATAACACAAACACTGAGGAAGGTGCGGTGAAAGGCACCTGCAGAATGCAACCCGTCAGTCTCACTGTCACACCAAGCTAACACATCCTCATTCATTGCTATCGAAGCAATAACATAACCATATCATCTGTGCTCAAAGTACACCAGACAGTGTTGTATTTGTTTGTTTGTTTTTGCCTCATTCTGTAAAGAGTGAAATTACTTTTGAATATATTCAATTTGATGTGAGACTTGCCTTGTAGCTCAGCCTCAGGAGGGCTGCCGATGCCGTCCCGCCACAAGATGGCAGTGTCGTATACGAAGGTGAGTCGTAGCTCTGACTGCAGGTCAAAATGCTGCCAGCCCCCTGCCCCCACCGGAGAGTGGAACACATAGGAGACATGGAGGGGCACCCGGAGGGTCACATAGGACTGAACCAGGTTCAACACCTAGAGAGAGACATACATCAAATCAAGCTGTATTTAACATGCATTTAAACATCAATACACTTTACAGTAACACAGAATACTAGCAATAGTAGGTTCAACTCCTACAGAGAGACAGGAGAAAGAGGGAGAAATAAAGAGAGAGAAATAGACAGAAAAATTGAGAGAGGAATAGAAAATAGTGAGAAAAATAGAGAGAAAGAGAGAGAGAGAGAAAGAGAGAGAGAGAGAAAGAGGGGGAGGGGGAGAAAGAGAGAAAGTTAATGAAATAAAAAGAGAAATAGAGTGAGAAATAGAGAGTGATAGAAATGTATACATTACGTCAAACTTTGCAAAATGCATTTAAACATCCACACACTTAAACATCCAACAAGCAGGGTGCTTACAAAATGTCCCTAGTACTAGTTTATATATAGACCTATACTAAACATTCACAAGCTGCCTATCTGTATGGAGCTTGCCTCATGGGAACAGTATTCAGACCCACTCATAACTTGATATATGGTTATGGCTTGGTCTTTATCTACAGTTGAAGTCTGAAGTTTACATACACCTTAGCCAAATACATCTAAACTCAGTTTTTTCACAATTCCTGACATTTAATCCTAGTAAAAATTCCCTGTCTTAGGTCAGTTAGGATCACCACTTTATTTTAAGAATGTGAAATGTCATAATATTAGTAGAGAGAATGATTTATTTCAGCTTTTCTTTATTTCAACACATTCCCAGTGGGTCAGAAGTTTACATACACTCAATTAGTATTTGGTAGCATTTCCTTTAAATTGTTTAACTTGGGTCAAACGTTTCGGGTAGCCTTCCACAAGCTTCCCACAATAAGTTGGGTGAATTTTGGCCCATTCCTCCTGACAGAGCTGGTTTAACTGAGTCAGGTTTGTAGGCCTCCTTGCTCGCACATGCTTTTTTAGTTCTGCCCACACATTTTCTATAGGATTGAGGTCAGTGCTTTGTGATGGTCACTCCAATACCTTGACTTTGTTGTGCTTAAGCCATTTTGCCACAACTTTGGAAGTATGCTTGGGGTCATTGTCTATTTGGAAGACCCAATTGCGACCAAGCTTTAACTTCCTGACGGATGTCTTGAGATGTTGCTTCAATATATCCACATCATTTTCCTTCCTCATGACGCCATCTATTTTGTGAAGTGCACCAGTCCCACCTGCAGCAAAGCACCCCCACAGCATGATGCTGCCAGCCCCGTGCTTCACGGTTGGGAAGGTGTTCTTCGGCTTGCAAGCCTACCCCTTTTTCCTCCAAACATAACGATGGTCATTATGGCCAAACAGTTCTATTTTTGTTTAATCAGACCAGAGGACATTTCTCCAAAAAGTACGATCTTTGTCCCCATGTGCAGTTGCAAACCGTAGTCTGTCTTTTTTATGGCGGTTTTGGAGCAGTGGCTTCTTCCTTGCTGAGCAGCCTTTCAGGTTATGTCGATATAGGACTCGTTTTACTATGGATACAGATACTTTTGTACCTGTTTCATCCAGCATCTTCACAGGGTCCTTTGCTGTTGTTCTGGGATTGATTTGCACTTTTCGCACCAAATTACGTTCATCTCTAGGAGACAGAACGCGTCTCCTTCCATTTGCATTTTAATGAGGGAAATAAGTATTTGACCCCTCTGCAAAACATGACTTAGTACTTGGTGGCAAAACCCTTGTTGGCAATCACAGAGGTCAGACGTTTCTTGTAGTTGGCCACCAGGTTTGCACATATCTCAGGAGGGATTTTGTTCCACTCCTCTTTGCAGATCTTCTCCAAGTCATTAAGGTTTCGAGGCTGACGTTTGGCAACTCGAACCTTCAGCTCCCTCCACAGATTTTCTATGGGATTAAGGTCTGGAGACTGGCTAGGCCACTCCAGGACCTTAATGTGCTTCTTCTTGAGCCACTCCTTTGTTGCCTTGGCCGTGTGTTTTTGGTCATTGTCGTGCTGGAATACCCATCCACGACCCATTTTCAATGCCATGGCTGAGGGAAGGAGGTTCTCACCCAAGATTTGACGGTACATGGCCCCGTCCATCGTCCCTTTGATGCGGTGAAGTTGTCCTATCCCCTTAGCAGAAAAACACCCCCAAAGCATAATGTTTCCACCTCCATGTTTGATGGTGGGGATGGTATTCTTGGGGTCATAGGCAGCATTCCTCCTCCAAACACGGCGAGTTGAGTTGATGCCAAAGAGCTCGATTTTGGTCTCATCTGACCACAACCCTTTCACCCAGTTCTCCTCTGAATCATTCAGATGTTCATTGGCAAACTTCAGACGGGCCTGTATATGTGCTTTCTTGAGCAGGGGGACCTTGCGGGCGCTGCAGGATTTCAGTCCTTCACGGCGTAGTGTGTTACCAATTGTTTTCTTGGTGACTATGGTCCCAGCTGCCTTGAGATTATTGACAAGATCCTCCCGTGTAGTTCTGGGCTGATTCCTCACCGTTCTCATGATCATTGCAACTCCACGAGGTGAGATCTTGCATGGAGCCCCAGGCCGAGGGAGATTGACATTTATTTTGTGTTTCTTCCATTTGCGAATAATCGCACCAACTGTTGTCACCTTCTCACCAAGCTGCTTGGCGATGGTCTTGTAGCCCATTCCAGCCTTGTGTATGTCTACAATCTTGTCCCTGACATCCTTGGAGAGCTCTTTGGTCTTGGCCATGGTGGAGAGTTTGGAATCTGATTGATTGATTGTTTCTGTGGACAGGTGTCTTTTTTACAGGTAACAAACTGAGATTAGGAGCACTCCCTTTAAGAGTGTGCTCCTAATCTCAGCTCGTTACCTGTATAAAAGACACCTGGTAGCCAGAAATCTTTCTGATTGAGAGGGGGTCAAATACTTATTTCCCTCATTAAAATGCAAATCAATTTATAACATTTTTGACATGCGTTTTTCTGGATTTTTTTTCTGTTATTCTGTCTCTCACTGTTCAAATAAACCTACCATTAAAATTTGAGACTGATAATTTATTTGTCAGTGGGCAAACGTACAAAATCAGCAGGGGATCAAATACTTTTTTCCCTCACTGTATGCCGATAGTGGACAACCTTGTTTCACTCCTCTTGACAGTTTAAAACTTTCGGAGAAATAGCCATTTTTTACTATTTTACACCTAGGGTTACTATACATGATTTTGACCCATTTTATAAGAGATTCTCCAAAATTGAAATGCTCCAGGCATTTATATATAAAACCCAGTCGTACTTTATCAAATGCCTTTTCGAAGTCTGCTATGAATTGCAGGCCTGGTTTCCCAGATTTTCCATAGTGTTCTATTGTTTCCAGTACTTGCCTTATATTATCTCCAATGTATCTTCCATGTAAAAAACCTGTCTGATTAGAATTAATAATATCCGACAATACCTTTTTAATTCTATGCGCTATATATTTTGCTAGAATTTTAGCATCACAACACTGAAGTGTAAGGGGCCTCCAATTTTTTAAATGGACTGGATCTTTATATTTTCCACTTGTATCCTGTTTCAGTAATAATGAAATCAGACCTTCTTCTTGAGTGTCTGATAATCTACCATTTACATAGTAGTGGTTAAAACATGCTAATAACGGTCCTCTTAGTATATCAAAAAAGGTTTGGTATACCTCGACTGGTATGCCATCCAACCCTGGAGTTTTCCCGGACTTAAAGTCTTTAATTGCATCCAGAAGTTCCTCCTCTGTAATTTCAACTTCAAATGAGTCTTTCTGTATGGCTGTTAATTTTACATTATCAATAGAAAAAAATCTCTACAATTGGCTTCAGTTAGAGGAGATGGAGGCGACTGAAACGAAAACATATGCTTAAAGTACTTTGTGTCCTCCTTCAAAATATTATTTGGTGAATCATGGGTGACTCCGTCAATTGTAACCAGTTGCATAAAATTATTTTTGGTAGCATTCCTATGTTGAAGATTAAAAAATAATTTGGTGCATTTTTCCCCATATTCCATCCAGTTTGCTTTATTTGTATAATATATTACACTTGCTCTTTCTTGAATAAGTTTCTCCATTTCTTTTTGTTTTTCCTGTAATTTATTCTGAGCCTCTATGTTACAGTTTTTATTGCCATCTATCTGTTCTGTTAGACCTTCTATTTCCTTTGTTAGTATAAACTCTTTTGACCTAAATTGCTTTTGTTTTCGAGATGAGTACTGAATTGCATGGCCTCTAAAGGCACATTTAAAGGCGTCCCATACAATAAGGGGATTTGCTGTACCTATGTTATGTCGGAAGAAATCTGTTATAAATTCCTTTGTCCTAGTTAAAAATAAATGATTATCCAATAGGCTTTAATTACATTTCCAATATCCTCGCCCACGTGGAAATTCAGTAAGAGTAATGTATATGCCAATTATATGATGGTCCGACCGCATTCTGTCCCCTATCAACACTTTTTAAACTTTTGGTGCCAACGAGAATGACATAAGAAAGAAGTCAAGACGACTAGCTTGATTGAGTCTCTGCCATGTATATCTCACTAGATCAGGATATTTAAGCCTCCATATATCTACTAGTTCTAATGTATCCATGACATTCACGATATCCTTAAGAGCATGAGAGTGATTGTTTGTGGTGTGATTTCCTTTACGGTCCATTGAGCTATTTAAAACAGTATTATAATCCCCCACCATAATAACATTGTCTTGAATTGCTTGCAGGGTTGATAATTTATTATATATATTGTCAAAGAAGTGTGGATCATCATTATTTGGTCCGTAAAGGTTAATGAGCCATATCTGTTTGTGGTCCAATAACATATTTAAAATAATCCATCTACCTTGCGTATCTATTTGGACAATTTGCACATTCGTATCGAAATTACTATGAATTAATATCATCACCCCTTTTGAGTTTCTTTGCCCATGGGAGAAGTATATTCCCCCCCCCCATTCCTTTTTCCACGCAACTTCATCTCGAATTGTTGAATGAGTTTCCTGTATACAATAGATATTATATTCCTTCTCTTTGAGCCATTACATTTTAGTCATTTAGCAGACGCTCTTATCCAGAGCGACTTACAGTTAGTGAGTGCATACATAATTTTTTCATACCAGCCCCCCATGGGAATCGAACCCACAACCCTGGCATTGCAAACGCCATCCCTGCTGGCCAAACCCTCCCCTACCTTGGACGACGCTGGGCCAATTGTGCGCCGCCCCATGTCTCCCGGTCGCGGCCGGCTACGACAGAGCCTGGATACGAACCAGGATCTCTAGTGGCACAGTTAGCGATGCAGTGCCTTAGACCACTGCGCCACTCGGTACATATTGGTCTTCTTTTGTTATTATCTGCTAAACCATTACAATTATAACTGGCTATACTTATTTCACCATACACCATAATGAGATACAAGTTTCAAGTCTATTTATCATTATATATGTTTGTAAATTTACCAATAAAAAATACCGTAATGATTGAGTGTCCATATAGCTGTACCATGATATTTGCATTGCTACTAAGAAACCCTCCAATTGTTCTCCACTAATTCCCCCGCTAAAGCCCCTCCCCATCCCATGTTGAGCCGTCATCCCAGTGATCGGCATCCCACCCCCGTCCCTCCGGATCCCTAGGGCCCCGAGAGGCCAGGACCCATCTATCGAAAACAGCACACAGTGCCACCCACAAAACAGAAGCATGTTAACTGCCAAAAGCATTTCCAATGCTGTCACCTCAATATATATATATATATATATATATATATATATATATAAAAAATATATATCTATTCAAATATCTTGCATATCTTATTTTCCATCATTATCAATTAATATGCGTAATAATGTCGGCAGTTCATGCGTAGGATTTTAACATATAACCCGGATTGCCAGTGTATTACATTTCATTTTTGACAAGCAATTATTATTTTTGCAAACAATTATTGTGGTTCATCCTATATTCTCCCTAACATCCTTACCCCCTTGCAACAGATGTGGGATAAACACACACGCACATACTCACATACTCTAACACACTCAACCCCTTTCCTCCACAATCAACCATAAAATCAGATGCTCAATGGTTGTTACATCCCAGAGCCCAACTCAAGAAAGGACCAGATTTACGAATACATATACAGTTACAGCTGATTGAGAAAGCATGCAAGATTGAGCAGAAATTGAAAACAATGTGAGATTTGATTAATCTATTTAATCTATGTCAAGTTCTAGGTGATGGAGATCAGATCCACCCTCTTCACCTGAGACACAAACACTCAGGTCCCCCGTTGTAACCATTTTCCCCAAGCATCTCCGTGCAGTCAGACCTTTGATTATTTTGTGCCACCTGGGCCACAATGATAAGCCCCCTCTCTAATTGTCTGAGTGTGACCCCCTCCCCATGGGTTACTGCAGCCAGTGTTGCCAGCACTGCCACTACCTGGGTGGGGGTACCCCACCGGAATCCCCACCGGCTAGGTACAAGGTCGTCAAGGTTCTCATTAGCAGCTTTGAGAATTTCCTTTTATATAATGCTCTCCCATCAGGGGGCTCTGGCTTTGTAGGACCAACCCTGCCAGGCAGGCTCAGAATCTTGAGGGGGTGGTGCTGCTCAAGTAGGTCTCTGACCGCATTTATTTTCCTGTTGTGGCTGCATATAGGCAACTCACAGCAGGTCCATAAAACAGATGGGGACTTCTCTTTGGTGTATGGGTTGCTCAGGTGGGTGTCTAGGATATAGGGTTGGGGATCGTTCCATCATGATAGGACAATAAAAAATATATTAGATGTATACTATACTTTAAAATGTATATCCTTCATCTGCACAAAATTGAAAGCTCTCTCTCACAACCCCTTCTCACAGACACATGTTGGTTCTGGGATATGCAACCATTTCCTTTCTCACTCACTTAACGCCACACGTATTCAAACACCAAAACGCACACCACGCCTTCCATCACAATTCATCCACACATATCCCCACACTGTGCCTTCTATGTCTATAGTTTGTTAACAAGAAATGTGTGGAGTGGTTGAAAAACTAGTTTTAATGACTCCAACCTAAGTGTATGTAAACTCCCGACTTCAACTGTATATTCTATAGATTAATGTGATTATGTATGTAATAAAGATAACAGGTGACATATAGAGGGTATTATGGTGGCTTATGTAGTGCTTAAGTGCATATAGTGTGATCAGTGAGTGTTACTACCAGTAGACAACATAATACCACTTCATATACACTGAGTGTACAAACCATTAAGGACACCTGCTCTTTCCATGTCATAGACTGACCAGGTGCATCCAGGTAAAAGCTATGATCCCTTATTGATGTCACTTGTTAAATCCACTTCAATCAGTGTAGATGAAGGGGAGGAGACAGGTAAAAAAATATTTTTAAGCTTCAAGATAATTGAGACATGGATTGTGTATGTGTACCATTCAGAGGGTGAATGGCAAGGCAAACGATGTAAGTGCCTTTGAACGGGGTATGGTAGTAGGTGCCAGGTTCACCGGTTTGTGTCAAGAACTGCAATGCTGCTGGGTTTTTCAAGCTGAACCGTTTTTCCGTGTGTATCAAGAATTGTTCACCACCCAAAGGGCATCCAGCCAACTTGACACAACCGTGGGAAGCATTGGAGTCAACATGGGCCAGCATCCCTTTCGACACCTTGAAGTCCATGCCCTGATGAATTGAGGCAGTTCTGAGGGCAAAAGGGGGTGCAACTCAATATTAGGAAGGTGTTCCTAATGTTTTGTACACTCAGTGTATATACACAGTGCTATACTGTATGGGCTGTACTAGTACTACTGGAGCTCTTAAGGATTCAAGTGGGTTTACATTGACTCTGAAATTAACACTGGCCACATTCCAGAGAGATGGTATCTTTTCAACAGAGTTTAATCAAGATATATGGTATCAATAGCAAACCATTACATTTATAACTGATGAATGTTTGGTTGTGTTACTCAATTATTGCTTTGTCAACAATGAAAATAAAACCATCCCATTCTGAAGTTAATCATGCTATCAAGACATAGCAAACAATCCAGGTTGTTGATTTGTTCTAATGCACTTGGAACCCTTAACCCTCCCGTTGTCCTAGGGTCAAAATGACCCGCCACTGTGTTGAACCAACTTTATTTAATTTTTATATTTTTTGGATCATTTGTGAGAAGGAGGCAGTGATACTTTCTTTAAAGTCTCACTGCCTCCTTCTCACAAATGATCCCAAAAATATAAAAATTAAATAAAGTTGGTTCAACACAGTGGCGGGTCATTTTGACCCTAGGACAACGGGAGACAACAGTTAGACTACAGCGAGACAAAGAACCAGAGAGAAAGAGAAAAAGACAGAGCGAAAGAGATAGAAAGGGAGGGAGAAAGAGAGAGAGAGAGAGAGAGAGAGAGAGAGAGAGAGAGAGAGAGAGAGAGAGAGAGAGAGAGAGAGAGAGAGAGAGAGAGAGAGAGAGAAGGTGAGAGAAGGAAAGAGGAGAGAGAGATAGAGCTCAGAGAACTGGTAGAATCCAGAGAGAGCTGAGACAGATGATTTGCTGTATGACCCTGACACTGCCTGCTGAGACCTAATGGATTCCTGTGGTCTGATAAGCTGGGGACAAAGCCTCTCACCATGACACACAGACACAGAGAGACAGAGTCAGTCCCAGCACGGTGAGAGGCCAGCCTGGGGCCCCAAGCTCGGTCTGACTCAACCTATCTGTACCCCTCAACCTCTCTCCTCAGCCCCCCAGCCTCCCAGTCAGTCGACCGTTAAGGGCCTTTCAGGTGCACAGGCAGATCCTGCAGTAGGGGTATAGGGTTTCTTGGTGTATAGAGACACGTCTATAGTACCTGGCGGGGTCTCACTCTCTCTCTCTCTTAGTTATGGATCTTACTTAAAACAACACAGTGATGCTTAATGCACCTCAGTTTCTGGCTATGTATCAAATGGCAACCTATTTCCTATGGGCCCTGGTCAAAAGTAATGCATTACAATAAAAAGGAATAGTGTGCCATTTGGGACACATTTACAGTGATACTTAAAACACCTCAGTCTGTTATCAAATGGCTGCCAGCCACTAGCAGATAGGAGGGGCATTGACCAAGTTAAACCAGTGTTGGTACATGGTACTAAGGCAGACCCTGACATTCAGGATTATCAAGTGTTGAGCAACTCCGACCTCTCCCACAAAGCTCTGTCTTGTCAGAATATTAACTTATTGCAGTTTCAACGTAAACAAAGGGGCTAACGCTGGATTACAAGCTGCCAGAAGGAAAGTCATAAACTGTGGAGGAAGTTTACTTTAGAAGAGAATGTTGATCACTACCTCCATAAAATATTATTATCTTATACTTACTATGAATCATAACTCATTCATGTAAGTACTTTTTTATATTTTAGATCAGCTTTAATATTGCAGATAGATTGTAACTTCCATCAATGTAACTGTCTGCATCACTTCCAATCCCCCATTTTTTTTTTCCTCGCATATATATATATATATATATATATATATACAGTTGAAGTCGGAAGTTTACATACACTTAGGTTGGAGTCATTAAAACTAGTTTTTCAACCACTCCACAAATGTCTTGTTAACAAACTATAGTTTTAGCAAGTCGGTTAGGACATCTACTTTGTGCATGACACAAGTAATTTTTCCAACAATTGTTTACAGACAGATTATTTCACTTATAATTCACTGTATCACAATTCCAGTGGGTCAGAAGTTTATACACACTAAGTTGACTGTGCCTTTAAACAGCTTGGAAAATTCCAGAAAATGATGTCATGGCTTTAGAAGCTTCTGATAGGCTAATTGACATCATTTGAGTCAATTGGAGGTGTACTTGTGGATGTATTTCAAGGCCTACCTTCAAACTCAGTGCCTCTTTGCTTGACATCATGGGAAAATCAAAAGAAATCAGCCAAGACCTCAGAAAAAAATTGTAGACCTCCACAAGTATGGTTCATCCTTGGGAGCAATTTCCAAACGCCTGAAGGTACCACGTTCATGTGTACAAACAATAGTACGCAAGTATAAACACCATGGGACCACGCAGCCGTCATACCGCTCAGGAAGGCGACGCGTTCTGAACAACAGCAAAGGACCTTGTGAGGATGCTGGAGAAAACAGGTACAAAAGTATCTATATCCACAGTAAAACGAGTCCTATATCGACATAACAGAATTCATATTCATTTTATAAATAGGCCCGCTTAATTTTGTCTGGCTTGCCGTTCCGAATAAAATTGAATATTTTTTTCTCATATAATTTAAAAAACTGTTCGCTAGGCGTGGGCAAGACCATAAGCAAATAGGTAAACTGGGATAATACTAAAGAGTTAATCAGGGTGATTTTTCCACAAATAGACAGGTATTTACCTTTCCATGGTAGCAAGATCTTATCTATTTTTGCTAACTTTCTATTAACATTTATTGGAGTGAGATCATTTATTTTATTTGGGATATGTATTCCGAGTATATCCACCATTAGACCATTTTATTGGTAAACAACATGGTAATGTAAAAATTGTATTTTTTAGTGATCCAATACGTAATATAGTACATTTATCATAATTTGTTTGTAATCCAGAGAGGTTAGAAAAATGTATCTAGATCCTCTATGAGGCTGTGGAGGGATTCAAGTTGTGGATTTAAAAGAAAACATGAATCATCAGCGTACAATGACACCTTTGTTTTTAAGCCCTGGATTTCTAATCCCTTGATATTATTGTTGGATCTGATTTTAATAGCTAGCATTTCGATGGCCATAATAAATTGATATGCCGATAGTGGACAACCTTGTTTTACTCCTCTTGACAGTTTAAAACTTTCAGAGAAATAGCCATTATTTACTATTTTACACCTAGGGTTACTATACATGATTTTAACCCATTTTATAAGAGATTCTCCAAAATTGAAATGCTCCAGGCATTTATATATAAACTCCAGTCGTACTTTATCAAATGCCTTTTCAAAGTCTGCTATGAATAGCAGGCCTGGTTTCCCTGATTTTTCATAGTGTTCTATTGTTTCCAGTACTTGCCTTATATTATCTCCAATGTATCGTCCATGTAAAAAACCTGTCTGATTAGAATGAATAATGTCCGACAGTACCTTTTTTAATTCTATGCGCTATACATTTTGCTAGAAGTTTTGCATCACAACACAGAAGTGTAAGGGCCCTCCAATGTTTTAAATGGACTGGATCTTTATATTTCCCACTTGTATCCTGTTTCAGTAATAATGAAATCAGACCTTCTTCTTGAGTGTCTGATAATCTACCATTTACATAGGAGTGGTTAAAACATGCTAATAACGGTCCTCTGAGTATATCAAAAAAGGATTGGTATACCTCGACTGGTATGCCATTCAACCCTGGGGTTTTCCCAGACTTAAAGTCTTAAATTGCATCCAGAAGTTCCTCCTCTGTAATTTCACCTTCACATGAGTCTTTCTGTATGGCTGTTAATTTTACATTATCGTAGAAAAAAATCCCTACAATTAGCTTCAGTTAGAGGAGATGGAGGCGACTGAAACGAAAACATATGCTTAAAGTACTTTGCTTCCTCCTTCAAAATATCATATGGTGAATCATGGGTGACTCCGTCATTTGTAACCAGTTTCAGTAAATTCTTTTTGGTAGCATTTCTATGTTGAAGATTAAAAAAGAATTTGGTGTGTTTTCCCCCATATTCCATCCAGTTTGCTTTATTGGTTAAGAGCTTTTGTGAAAGAGCACAGTTGGAAAGATAAGATAAGGATGGACATCATGAAAATGATCGGAGAGGTTGAGGGTAGAGGAAGTTCAGGATAATAACAAACAAAATAGAGTTATTGTAAAGTGTCCATAAAATACAGTGAGGGAAAAAAGTATTTGATCCCCTGCTGATTTTGTACGTTTGCCCACTGACAAAGACATGATCAGTCTATCATTTTAATGGTAGGTTTATTTGAACAGTGAGAAAAAATCCAGAAAAACGCATGAGGGAAATAAGTATTTGACCCCTCTGCAAAACATGACTTAGTACTTGGTGGCAAAACCCTTGTTGGCAATCACAGAGGTCAGACGTTTCTTGTAGTTGGCCACCAGGTTTGCACACATCTCAGGAGAGATTTTGTTCCACTCCTCTTTGCAGATCTTCTCCAAGTCATTAAGGTTTCGAGGCTGACGTTTGGCAACTCGAACCTTCAGCTCCCTCCACAGATTTTCTATGGGATTAAGGTCTGGAGACTGGCTAGGCCACTCCAGGACCTTAATGTGCTTCTTCTTGAGCCACTCCTTTGTTGCCTTGGCCGTGTGTTTTTGGTCATTGTCATGCTGGAATTCCCATCCACGACCCATTTTCAATGCCCTGGCTGAGGGAAGAAATGACACTTTGCTACAATGTAAAGTAGTGAGTGTACAGCTTGTATAACAGTGTAAATTTGCTGTCCCCTCAAAATAACACAACACACAGTCATTCATGTCTAAACCGCTGGCAACAAAAGTGAATACACCCCTAAGTGAAAATGTCCAAATTGGGCCCAATTAGCCATTTTCCCTCCCTGGTGTCATGTGACTCGTTAGTGTTACAAGGTCTCAGGTGTGAATGGGGAGCAGGTGTGTTAAATTTGGTGTCATCACTCTCACACTCCCTCATACTGGTCACTGGAAGCTCAACATGGCACCTCATGGCAAAGAACTCTCTGAGGATCTGAAAAAAATAATTGTTGCTCTACATAAAGATGGCCTGGGCTATAAGAAGATTGCCAAGACCCTGAAACTGAGCTGCAGCACGGTGGCCAAGACCATACAGCGGTTTAATAGGACAGGTTACAAATCAGAACAGGCCTCGCCATGGTCGACCAAAGAATTTGAGTGCACGTGCTCAGCGTCATATCCAGAGGTTGTCTTTGGGAAATAGACGTATGAGTGCTGCCAGCATTGCTGCAGAGGTTGAAGGGGTGGGGGGTCAGCCTGTCAGTGCTCAGACCATACGCCGCACACTGCATCAAATTGGTCTGCATGGCTGTCGTCCCGGAAGGAAGCCTCTTCTAAAGATGATGCACAAGAAAGCCTGCAAACAGTTTGCTGAAGACAAGCAGACTAAGGACATGGATTACTGGAACCATGTCCTGTGGTCTGATGAGACCAAGATAAACTTATTTGGTTCAGATGGTGTCAAGCGTGTGTGGCGGCAACCAGGTGAGGAGTACAAAGACAAGTGTGTCTTGCCTACAGTCAAGCATGGTGGTGGGAGTGTCATGGTCTGGGGCTGCATGAGTGCTGCCGGCACTGGGGTGCTACAGTTCATTGAGGGAACCATGAATGCCAACATGTACTGTGACATACTGAAGCAGAGCATGATCCCCTTCCTTCGGAGACTGGGCTGCAGGGCAGTATTCCAACATGATAACGACCCCAAACACACCTCCAAGACAACCACTGCCTTGCTAAAGAAGCTGAGGGTAAAGGTGATGGACTGACCAAGCATGTCTCCAGACCTAAACCCTATTAAGCATATGTGGGGCATCCTCAAACGGAAGGTGGAGGAGTGCAAGGTCTCTAACATCCACCAGCTCCGTGATGTCGTCATGGCGGAGTGGAAGAGGACTCCAGTGGCAATCTGTGAAGCTCTGGTGAACTCCATGCTCAAGAGGGTTAAGGCAGTGCTGGAAAATGATGGTGACCACACAAAATATTGACACTTTGGGCCCAATTTGGACATTTTCACTTAAGGGTATACTCACTTTTGTTGCCAGCGGTTTAGACATTAATGGCTGTGTGTTGTGCTATTTTGAGGGGACAGCAAATTTACACTGTTATACAAGCTGTACACTCACTACTTTACATTGTAGCAAAGTGTCATTTCTTCAGTGTTGTCACATGAAAATATATACTCAAATATTTACAAAAATGTGAGGGGTGTACTCACTTTTGTGAGATACTGTATGTACAGTGAGGGAAGAAAAGTATTTGATCCCCTGCTGATTTTGTACGTTTGCCCACTGACAAAGACATTATCAGTCTCTAATTTTAATGGTAGGTTTATTTGAACAGTGAGAGACAGAATAACAAAAAAAAAATCCAGAAAAACGCATGTCAAAAATGTTAGAAATGTATTTGCATTTTAATGAGGGAAATAAGTATTAGACCCCCTCTCAATCAGAAAGATTTCTGGCTCCCAGGTGTCTTTTATACAGGTAACGAGCTGAGATTAGGAGCACAATCTTAAAGGGAGTGCTCCTAATCTCAGCTTGTTACCTGTATAAAAGACACCTGTCCACAGAAGCAATCAATCAATCAGATTCCAAACTCTCCACCATGGCCAAGACCAAAGAGCTCTCCAAGGATGTCAGGGACAAGATTGTAGACCTACACAAGGCTGGAATGGGCTACAAGACCATCGCCAAGCAACTTGGTGAGAAGGTGACAACAGTTGGTGCAATTATTCGCAAATGGAAGAAACACAAAATAACTGTCAATCTCCTTCCGGCCTGGGGCTCCATGCAAGATCTCACCTCGTGGAGTTGCAATGATCATGAGAACGGTGAGGAATCAGCCCAGAACTACACGGGAGGATCTTGTCAATGATCTCAAGGCAGCTGGGACCATAGTCACCAAGAAAACAATTGGTAACACACTACGCCGTGAAGGACTGAAATCCTGCAGCGCCCGCAAGGTCCCCCTGCTCAAGAAAGCACATATACAGGCCCGTCTGAAGTTTGCCAATGAACATCTGAATGATTCAGAGGAGAACTGGGTGAAAGTGTAATCCCATAGAAAATCTGTGGAGGGAGCTGAAGGTGAGATGTGTGCAAACCTGGTGGCCAACTACAAGAAACGTCTGACCTCTGTCTGTGATTGCCAACAAGGGTTTTGCCACCAAGTACTAAGTCTTGTTTTGCAGAGGGGTCAAATACGTATTTCCCTCATTAAAATGCAAATCAATTTATAACGTTCTTGACATGCGTTTTTCTGGATTTGTTTGTTGTTATTCTGTCTCTCACTGTTCAAATAAACCTACCATTAAAATTATAGACTGATCATGTCTTTGTCAGTGGGCAAACGTACAAAATCAGCAGGGGATCAAATACTTTTTTCCCTCACTGTATGTACAGTGGGGAGAACAAGTATTTGATACACTGCCGATTTTGCAGGTTTTCCTACTTACAAAGCATGTAGAGGTCTGTAATTTTTATCATAGGTACACTTCAACTGTGAGAGACGGAATCTTAAACAAAAATCCAGAAAATCACATTGTATGATTTTTAAGTAATTCATTTGCATGTTATTGCATGACATAAGTATTTGATCACCTACCAACCAGTAAGAATTCGGCTCTCACAGACCTGTTAGTTTTTTCTTTAAGAAGCCCTCCTGTTCTCCACTCATTACCTGTATTAACTGCACCTGTTTGAACTCGTTACCTGTATAAAAGACACCTGTCCACACACTCAATCAAACAGACTCCAACCTCTCCACAATGGCCAAGACCAGAGAGCTGTGTAAGGACATCAGGGATAAAATTGTAGACCTGCACAAGGCTGGGATGGGCTACAGGACAATAGGCAAGCAGCTTGGTGAGAAGGCAACAACTGTTGGCGCAATTATTAGAAAATGGAAGAAGTTCAAGATGACGGTCAATCACCCTCGGTCTGGGGCTCCATGCAAGATCTCACCTCGTGGGGCATCAATGATCATGAGGAAGGTGAGGGATCAGCCCAGAACTACACGGCAGGACCTGGTCAATGACCTGAAGAGAGCTGGGACCACAGTCTCAAAGAAAACCATTAGTAACACACTACGCCGTAATGGATTAAAATCCTGCAGAGCACGCAAGGTCCCCCTGCTCAAGCCAGCGCATGTCCAGGCCCGTCTGAAGTTTGCCAATGACCATCTGGATGATCCAGAGGAGGAATGGGAGAAGGTCATGTGGTCTGATGAGACAAAAATATAGTTTTTTGGTCTAAACTCCACTCGCCGTGTTTGGAGGAAGAAGAAGGATGAGTACAACCCCAAGAACACCATCCCAACCGTGAAGCATGGAGGTGGAAACATAATTCTTTGGGGATGCTTATCTGCAAAGGGGACAGGACGACTGCACCGTATTGAGGAGAGGATGGATGGGGCCATGTATCGCGAGATTTTGGCCAACAACCTCCTTCCCTCAGTAAGAGCATTGAAGATGGGTCATGGCTGGGTCTTCCAGCATGACAACGACCCGAAACACACAGCCAGGGCAACTAAGGAGTGGCTCCGTAAGAAGCATCTCAAGGTCCTGGAGTGGCCTAGCCAGTCTCCAGACCTGAACCCAATAGAAAATCTTTGGAGGGAGCTGAAAGTCCGTATTGCCCAGCGACAGCCCCGAAACCTGAAGGATCTGGAGAAGGTCTGTATGGAGGAGTAGGCCAAAATCCCTGCTGCAGTGTGTGCAAACCTGGTCAAGACCTACAGGAAACGTATGATCTCTGTAATTGCAAACAAAGGTTTATGTACCAAATATTAAGTTCTGCTTTTCTGATGTATCAAATACTTATGTCATGCAATAAAATGCAAATTAATTACTTAAAAATCATACAATGTGATTTTCTGGATTTTTGTTTTAAATTCCGTCTCTCACAGTTGAAGTGTACCTATGATAAAAATTACAGACCTCTACATGCTTTGTAAGTAGGAAAACCTGCAAAATCAGCAGTGTATCAAATACTTGTTCTCCCCACTGTATATGTATGAATGTGTATATGTATGTGTATGTGTATATATGTATGTGTATGTATGTGTGTATATATATATTTGCGAGAGAAAAAAAACATATGGGGGATTAGAAGTGATGCAGACAATTACATTAATGGAAGTTACAATCTATCTGCAATATTAAAGCTGATCTACCCCCAATAAAAAAAATATTTAAAAAAAGCTCTCAACCTATAACCTATATACTTATTATGGACACAGTATGCTTTACATTAGTTATCTTATTGTTATTAGTTGTTATTAGTCCCTACTTTACATTGAATTGAATGATTTTCCATGGAGTTGGTGTCTTTTCATCCATACAATATGCATAACCTTAAATTGGGTAAGTAGTTAGCCTCTCATAAATTCTACATGCACTGTTGATTTCTTTCCTTTATGCACACACCCATACACCCATACACACACACACACACACACACACACACACACACACACACACACACACACACACACACACACACACTGCTAGGGTGCTTCTAGTTGATGATCTACAGCAGGGGAGATCTGTAGCGTGAGGAGACCTTTACCACAACATGGCCTTTGCTCCTGTGTGTGTGTGTGTGTGTGTGTGTGTGTGTGTGTGTGTCTAGCGTGAGGAGACCTTAACCATACCATGCCCTTTGCTCTCTCTCTCTGCAGGCATCTCTTCTCTCTGCAGGCATCTCTTTATGACTGCAGCCTGCTTAATTAAGTGCTCGTGAACTAATAGACTGACTGGGGTTTAACTACACCGAAGTGACTGGAGGTTTCCATGTGAAATCTACATGACAGGAGTACTGAACCATGTGACCAGGGTTTAAGATCTCCACTCAGGGAGGGAGGGAGTAGGTAGGAAGGGAGTTTAAGGGAGAGTTTAAGACCTGTAAGGGCGGTCCCTCCCTCAACACAGCAGCAGCTGTTTAAAGAGCACAGCACAGAAAAGAGCAGAAGGTTTTAATAATGCTGCTGTGAATGTTGGAGATAAATAGCAGGCCTCATGATGAGTTGTGGGAATCCATAAAGCACTGTGTTTGGTTAGTTATTACTGGTGAGGTTAACATGGGGTTTAGAAGAACAATGTCAGAGAGGGCCCTTTCAAGGGGGAGCTAACAGAGATGTGGCTGTAAAGGATTCTGTCTGTGAAAATGAAAATTACAAGAACTGTTATAGGAAAGAACTGGAGGTCAAATACTGAGCAAGTAAATCCTGACATCTCTTCCCAAGAAATCATCATAACATCTTTTCCCAAGAAATCATCATGACACCTCTTCCCAAGAAATCATCATGACACCTCTTCCCAAGAAATCATCATAACATCTCTTCCCAAGAAATCATCATAATACCTCTTCCCAAGAAATCATCATAACACCTCTTCCCAAGAAATTATCATAACATATATTCCCAAGAAATTATCATAACATCTATTCCCAAGAAATCATCATGACAACTTTTCCCAAGAAATCATCATTACAACTCCTCCCAAGAAATCATCATTACACCTCTTCCCAAGAAATCATCATAACAACTCTTCCCATACTTATTTTGCAATTGGTCAGGGGTCTGGTAGGATTGTGTGGTGGGGCAGCTCACCTGTCTGTCTGTCTGTTCTAATAGTGCCCCCACAGGCGCACACACACTGCTTTCTCACCTGTCCGTCTGTACCGATGGTCCCTCCACAGTCTGACAGTAGCTCAGACATGTCATAGTAGCTAGTGAACTCCCATAGACAAGCCTCTAGGTTGAGGTTCCTGTAGAAGCGCAGTATGCTGGATCCCCTCAGGGGGGCGCTGTACTGGTAGGGAGAGGTCTCCCCGATCACCTCAGGGTTCTTGGTGGCGTCGGTGATGAAGCCGTGGCGGGTCTTGACCTCGGTGTAGTCCAGCAGGTTAGAACAGCGGTGGTTCCCCACGCGAGTACCATCAGGACTCAACGTCAGCTCAAAGTTAGACAGAGGACGGGTGGAGACCACGGGGAGCATGCCTGGGAGAGGAGAGGAGAGAGGAGAGGGGAGACAAGGGGTTAGGAGAGAGAAAGGCGGGGGCAGGAGAGAGAGAGAGAGAAATAGAGAGTGAGAGAGAATGGCAGAGAGAGAGAAAGAGTGTCAGAAATAGAGAGCAAGAAAGAAAGAGAAAGAGAGAGAAGCTAGAAGTCTCTCTGTGTTCCTCACCGTCTATGTGTGGCATGGTGACAGTGATCTTGATGAGGTTGGGGTGGTCTGGGTCCTCTGCTCCGGTGTAGCGTAGCTTGGCAGAGAAGGGCTCAGCGCCCACTGTACCCACCACACGAGGCTGGCACATACCATCCTCTATACTGATTGAGACTATGGAGCTGCTGAGTTCCAGGCCCTCATCTCCGTTAGAGTTCACAGCCCGGGCTGCACACTGCACCCTAGAACCAGCCTGGAGGAAGGGACACACATCTCACATCAATACAGTCAACTGGATCATTCACTTAGTAATGGTGGACATCTCACATCAATACAGTCAATTAAATCAAATCAATACAGTCAACTCAATCACATCAATACAGTCAACTCAATCACATAAATTCAGTCAACTCATCATGAAAGTCAACTCAATCATTCACTTTAGGTCTTTTCAGACGTTCAACTCTTTGACTGAGCCAGTCCACATTCACACTCAGTTCACTGATAATGTGTTCTCTACCTGGAAATAGACAGAGTCCAAGGTGATGATCTTGGAGGAGGAGAAGAAGGTATTAAAGTCCACCTCTCTCATGGCGCTGGTGACCCCGTCCGGGCTGGTTGGAGCGCTGACCAGCCATCGGTAACGTGTCAGCGTGTCATTGATGTGCTCGCTGATGCAGATGGAGCCAGTCTTGTCGTAGTCAGGGTACTTAGGGTTACAAGCCTGAGGGAAGGAGGGAGGGAGAGAGGGAGGAGGGAGTGAGAGAGGGAGGAGAGAGGAGACAGTGTTTGGGAATGAGGCAAAATATACTGTAATGTAGTCCAAGGGAAAATGTGCATTGTTCATCAACATCACTCATCTGTGCTTCAATATCAAATTAAATCCTAATTGAATCCTAATTGACATATTCCTAAAACAAAGAAACAACTTAGTTTTTTAAGCAAATTAATAGCAGACAGTGAATACAATGATGCCTTGGTTTGCGTCCTAAATGGCATCCTATTCCCTATACAGTGCACTTCCCTATGGGACTCTGGCCAAAAGTAGTGCACTAAACAGAGAATAGGGTGCCATTTGGGACAAACCTCTGGACTGTGAGGTTAAAAGCCCCTGATAAACCATTCTCCGTACCGTGACACAGACGATGGGGTAGCCTGCCACCAGAGGGGTGTGTCTGGATCTGGAGGTGTCGTCATACTGCAGTAGGGAGAACACCTGTGGGACGGAGGGGAAGGTGACGTCCGCCATGCTGTTGGTCTCCTCTATGTAGATAATGGCCTTACTCATCTGGGGATGGACAGAACATAAACAGATCAAACATACAAGTGTTGTTAAAGGTAGTGATGCACGACGTAAACAGCAATATCGGGCCGACTAACGCAACAACTAAACTTCTCTCTTGTTCTTGTCCTGCAGCTATCACGTTGAAGGTAAGTGAAGCGTACCCGCTTATCTGCAATATTCTCGGTTCATCCTGCTACTTGTGTCAATGTCATATTGCTGAGTCTATGTGATATTATTGTTCCAGTCCTCACCTGCGTCTCAGCCACCATGTTCTCATCAGGTTTCAGGTGGACAGTGAAGGCTTCTCTCATTTCTCTGACTCCATCATACAAGATCTCCACCTCGATGTAGTGCTCTGTGTCACCCTCCTTGAACTCAATGTCTGGGATAAACAACAACAACAACACGCTCTAGATTAGACAGGACAACATCTATACACTGCAGATACTGACAGAGTTACCTTTTCAAGATGATTAGTAGTATGGTGTTTTCCTAATCAGATCACACTGTCAGGAAAAACTCATGGCCTTATTGATGTGAGAGGTTGTGAGATGTTGATGTGTGAAATGTTATAATATTTCTCACCTTCAGACACAGGATGGTAGTCCTCTCCGGAGGTGGCTGATCCGTCCTTGGTGTGGACGCGGACCACAGAGACCTTGGAGGTGTCTCCTACCCTCAGCACTGGGATCTTCACCAGGGACACCTGACCTACCCCGCTAGGCTCACTCACACTGAACTTAGTCTCCCCAAACTTGATGATGGCCTCTGGGGATAACATGGATGGGAGTCACAGAGTCAGACATGGAGCAGTGTGATATGAACTAAACAAGGTTACAGACAAACAGAGTAGAATGAGTTGAAGACACACACCCAAAAACTAATTAATACGATGCAGACTAGCAGATTATGAATTTGAGAAAATAAAGAAAGTAATGCAATATGTATCTGGGACTATTATAGAGTGTGCAACTTATATTGTCTACAGATGAAATTATTAAATCTATGAGTCAGTCAGTCTTACTGTCTGAGTCATCCTTGATCTTGACCAGAGTCTCGTTCTGTTTCCCGATGGACGCTCCGAACGGAGACTCACTGCGGGGCGACCCCAACACCAGCCTCAGCTCCTCCTCCTCCTCATGCTCCGTGTCATCAACCAGGGACAGAACACACGGCTTCTCCACCTCCCCTGGAAAGAGAGGGAAGGGATAGAGAGATGGAGATGGGAGGAGAACGAGAGAGAGATTGAGATCAAGAGAGATTAGCAAAAAGGAGAAACCCGTTGTTGAAAAAAAGGGTTCCAAAATGCGCTGAGAAACTATACCCTTTTGGCCTACGAGGTGTTCCTTGTGTCAGTGTGTTACCTGGTTTTCTACTGTGTTTTACAGAATAGTTTTCAGTGTTACCTGGTAGGAAGGTGATGATGGAAGCGTCTGTGTTGGGTCGTTCGTTGAAGTCCATCATGACCTGAGCGGTGCCCTGTCTGGTGTAACAGCGGACCGTTGACCTGTAACTGATGTCTCCACTACGATACACCACGACTGAGATCTGACCTGAGTTCTCATGCCCCATGTACATGGCATCACGGAACTGCACCTTGGGCACTGTTAGAGGACAATCACATAAAGAAATCATCTACATTAGATAAAGTGCATCGAGAAACAGTGTTGATCATGACCATGACATAATGCTCATAACTGTCTACAGCTGATCTTATTATGCACTATAAGCCTTTATAAAGGCTTTATGAATGCATTTATAAGGACACTTACAGTAATGTGATACCAAAGTTTTAAGTGGCAGCATTGTTTAATCGTCTCTATTGGTGTTGATGTGTTTCGGAGATGCCCTGTTTTGTCAGAGCAAGGTATGATATGTTTTTAAACTTCTGAATGAAATGCCAGTGCCCGTTTTAATCTATATTAGATTTAATTGATAATTAGATGCATTCTGACTAATCAGATACATGGTGACTAAATCAGCTAGGTTCACTCACAGTCAGATACCTAGTGACTAGAACTGTGTCCCAAATGGCACCCTATTCCCCATACTGTGCACTAATGTTGACCAGAGCCTATGGGCCCTGGTCAAAAGTAATGTATTATATAGGGAATAGGGTGGCATTTGGGACGCAGGCAATATCAGCATGATTCACTCACGGTCGGAGACGGAGTCGTTTATGAGGATGGTAGCCTTCCCTGGTTCTCCCAGGATGCCGTTCATGGGCATGCGGAGGACCAGCTCGAATGTCTCGGCCCCCTCCAGCACCGGCTGACCCAGGTCATCCAGGATGGTAACCCTGAATGTCTGCTGGCTGACCCCCGGGGCAAAGTTCAGGTTCCTGCTGATTCCAACGTAGTCCACACCAGCTAGAGGAGAGGAGAAACAGTCAATATCCACTAGAGGAGAGACAGAGCGATCAGAGGAGAGAGGGATGAGAGAACATCTGCTGGCTGACCCCCGGGGCAAAGTCCAGGTTACGACTAATCCCTAAGTAGTCCACACCGGCTAGAGGAGCGAGAGAAGAGAGAGGGGAGAGGGATTTTGTATTTAGTATTTTTTTTTTTTACCTTTATTTAACCAGGTAAGCCAGTTGAGAACAAGTTCTCATTTACAACAGCGACCTGGCCAAGATAAAGCAAAGCAGTGCGATAAAAACAACAACACAGTTACATATGGGGTAAAACAAAACATAAAGTCAAAAATACAAAAGAAAATATATATACAGTGTGTGCAAATGTAGCAAGTTATGGAGGTAAGGCAATAAATAGGCTATAGTGCAAACTAATTACAATTAGTATTAACACTGGAATGATAGATGTGCAAGAGATGATGTGCAAATAGAGATACTGGGGTGCAAATGAGCAAAATACATAACAATATGGGGATGAGGTAGTTGGGTGGGCTAATTTCAGATGGGCTGTGTACAGGTGCAGTGATCGGTAAGGTGCTCTGACAACTGATGCTTAAAGTTAGTGAGGGAGATAAGAGTCTCCAGCTTCAGAGATTTTTGCAATTCGTTCCAGTCATTGGCAGCAGAGAACTGGAAGGAATGGCGGCCAAAGGAGGTGTTGGCTTTGGGGATGACCAGTGAGATATACCTGCTGGAGCGCATACTACGGGTGGGTGTTGCTATGGTGACCAATGAGCTAAGATAAGGCGGGGATTTGCCTAGCAGTGATTTATAGATGGCCTGGAGCCAGTGGGTTTGGCGCCAGATGAGAGGATTAAAGTATTTTATGTTATTTTAACACCAGGGGCTGTACAGTGCCTTGCAAAAGTATTCACGCCCCTTGGCGTTATTCCAATTTTGTTGCATTACAACCTGTAATTTAAATAGATTTTTATTTGGATTTCATGTAATGGACATACACAAAATAGTCCCAAAAAAATATGAAAAAAAAAATTTACGGCAAGTGGTGCGTGCATATGTATTCACCCCCTTTGCTATGAAGCCCCTAAATAAGATCTGGTGCAACCAATTACCTTCAGAAGTCACAAAATTAGTTAAATAAAGTCCACCTGTGTACAATCTAAGTGTCACATGATCTGTCACATGATCTCAGTATATATACACCTGTTCTGAAAGGCCCCAGAGTCTGCAACAACTCTAAGCAAGGGGCACCACCAAGCAAGCGGCACCATGAAGACCAAGGAGCTCTCCAAACAGATCAGGGACAAAGTTGTGGAGAAGTACAGATCAGGGTTGCGTTATAAAAAAATATCCAGAACTTTGAACATCCCACAGAGCACCATTAAATCCATTATTAAAAAATTGAAAGAATATGGCACCACAACAAACCTGCCAAGAGAGGGCCGCCCACCAAAACTTACGGACCAGGCAAGGAGGGCATTAATCAGAGAGGCAACAAAGAGACCAAAGTTAACCCTGAAGGAGCTGCAAAGCTCCACAGCGGATATTGGAGTATCTGTCCATAGGACCACTTTAAGCCGTACACTCCACAGAGCTGGGCTTTACGGAAGAGTGGCCAGAAAAAAGGTACTCTGGTCAGATTAGACTAAAATTGAGCTTTTTGGCCATCAAGGAAAACGCTATGTCTGGCGCAAACCCAACACCTCTCATCACCCCGAGAACACCATCCCCACAGTGAAGCATGGTGGTGGCAGCATCATGCTGTGGGGATGTCTTTCATCGGCAGGGACAGGGAAACTGGTCAGAATTGAAGGAATGATGGATGGCGCTAAATACAGGGAAATTCTTGAGGGAAACCTGTTTCAGTCTTCCAGAGATTTGAGACTGGGACGGAGGTTCAACTTCCAGCAGGACAATCACCCTAAGCATACTGCTAAAGCAACACTTGAGTGGTTTAAGGGGAAACATTTAAATGTCTTGGAATGGCCTAGTCAAAGCCCAGACCTCAATCCAAGTCAAATCTGTGGTATGACTTAAAGATTGCTGTACACCAGCGGAACCCATCCAACTTGAAGGAGCTGGAGCAGTTTTGCCTTGAAGAATGGGCAAAAATCCCAGTGGCTAGATGTGCCAAGCTTATAGAGACATAACCCAAGAGACTTGCAGCTGTAATTGCTGCAAACGGTTGCTCTACAAAGTATTGACTTTGAGAGAGAGAGAGAGAGAGAGAGAGAGAGAGAGAGAGAGAGAGAGAGAGAGAGAGAGAGAGAGAGAGACCAGCTACAGTGGGGGAAAAAAGTATTTAGTCAGCCACCAATTGTGCAAGTTCTCCCACTTAAAAAGATGAGAGAGGCCTGTAATTTTCATCATAGGTACACGTCAACTATGACAGACAAAATGATATTTTTTTTCTCCAGAAAATCACATTGTAGGATTTTTTATGATTTTATTTGCAAATTATGGTGGAAAATAAGTATTTGGTCAATAACAAAAGTTTCTCAATACTTTGTTATATACCCTTTGTTGGCAATGACACAGGTCAAACGTTTTCTGTAAGTCTTCACAAGGTTTTCACACACTGTTGCTGGTATTTTGGCCCATTCCTCCATGCAGATCTCCTCTAGAGCAGTGATGTTTTGGGGCTGTCGCTGGGCAACACAGACTTTCAACTCCCTCCAAATATTTTCAATGGGGTTGAGATCTGGAGACTGGCTAGGCCACTCCAGGACCTTGAAATGCTTCTTACGAAGCCACTCCTTCGTTGCCTGGGCGGTGTGTTTGGGATCATTGTCATGCTGAAAGACCCAGCCACGTTTCATCTTCAATGCCCTTGCTGATGGAAGGAGGTTTTCACTCAAAATCTCACGATACATGGCCCCATTCATTCTTTCCTTTACACGGATCAGTCGTCCTGGTCCCTTTGCAGAAAAACAGCCCCAAAGCATGATGTTTCCACCCCCATGTTTCACAGTAGGTATGGTGTTCTTTGGATGCAACTCAGCATTCTTTGTCCTCCAAACACGACGAGTTGAGTTTTTACCAAAAAGTTATATTTTGGTTTCATCTGACCATATGACATTCTCCCAATCCTCTTCTGGATCATCCAAATGCACTCTAGCAAACTTCAGACAGGCCTGGACATGTACTGGCTTAAGCAGGGGGACACGTCTGGCACTGCAGGATTTGAGTCCCTGGCGGCGTAGTGTGTTACTGATGGTAGGCTTTGTTACTTTGGTCCCAGCTCTCTGCAGGTCATTCACTAGGTCCCCCCGTGTGGTTCTGGGATTTTTGCTCACCGTTCTTGTGATCATTTTGACCCCACGGGGTGAGATCTTGCGTGGAGCCCCAGATCGAGGGAGATTATCAGTGGTCTTGTATGTCTTCCATTTCCTAATAATTGCTCCCACAGTTTATTTCTTCAAACCAAGCTGCTTACCTATTGCAGATTCAATCTTCCCAGCCTGGTGCAGGTCTACAATTTTGTTTCTGGTGTCCTTTGACAGCTCTTTGGTCTTGGCCATAGTGGAGTTTGGAGTGTGACTGTTTGAGGTTGTGGACAGGTGTCTTTTATACTGATAACAAGTTCAAACAGGTGCCATTAATACAGGTAACGAGTGGAGGACAGAGGAGCCTCTTAAAGAAGAAGTTACAGGTCTGTGAGAACCAGAAATCTTGCTTGTTTGTAGGTGACCAAATACTTATTTTCCACCATAATTTGCAAATAAATTCATTAAAAATCCTACAATGTGATTTTCTGGATTTTTTTTCCTCAATTTGTCTGTCATAGTTGACGTGTACCTATGATGAAAATTACAGGCCTCTCTCATCTTTTTAAGTGGGAGAACTTGCACAATTGGTGGCTGACTAAATACTTTTTTCCCCACTGTACCAGACTGGGGTTGCGTACCAAATTGCACCCTATCCGCTATGGGTCCTGGTCAATAGTAGTGCACTACAAAAGGAATAGGGTGCTATTCAGGATGCAGCTGGGGCTGCCTCCCCCCATTCCCTCTCCACCGATGTTTACATTCTAGAGGTCATATAACATCCCAACAAATCCAGCCTGTGTTGCTCTGGGCGTTCTTTCTGCTTCCAAACCACCAGAGTGACAGACAGACAGACAGACAAACCCTGAGGAGGACTAAAGCCTATTGTTCCACCTGGTTAACCTTTCCCTAAGTTCTATATGGCTCTTTAAATACAGCAGTAAAGCCAGTGTGCTGTAACACAAAGACAGTGTATTGTAGTACAGTCCCCTGTGTGAGCACAGTGTGTTGTATTGTAGGGACAGGGACACCTACCTTCAGCAGACAGTGTGCTGTCATAGACATAGAGTGTGTTGTGTTGTACAGTAAAGTGTTGTATAGTATAGTGTTGTATTGTATTGTATCTACCTTCAGCAGAGACAGGGTCTGTTTTCCTGGAGCGTACAGTGACCGTAGCTGTTTTAGAGAGGTCAGTGCCTGTCCTCCACACCTTGACCTCCACATAACCATCACTCTCATCCACAAGGTAGTCTGTATCTCCGAAGTAGAATACTGGAGCTGTAGAGGAGAGGAGAGGAAACACAGGAAGATGTTATACATCATTATCTTGTTTCAGTCGGTTTCACAGCTGGATACTGTCTGATGTAACTTTTGAGTTGAATTTGTAATAACCCACATTTCAACTACAATTACTTCTGAGGACAGAACTAAATGACTGCACATTGAGCCACTAGCTGGCACTCAACAACTCAACACTAGTCATTTCCAGCACTTAAAGCACCTGATTTACAGTATGGTACATTTGAAGGGATGTTATTTTGTAATATGTACAGAATGTAAATGTAAAGACTAGAAGCCTGAAGGCATTGCTCTATTTCTGTGTCTGGTTGAAAGAAGCCGGTGCAGTGTAGTCGACTGTGGTAGAGGAGTGTGTGTGTGTGTTTGTGTTTGTTTGTGTGTGTGTGTGTGTGTGTGTGTGTGTGTGTGTGTGTGTGTGTGTGTGTGTGTGTGTGTGTGTGTGTGCGTGCGTACGTACGTAGAGGAGTTGGAGGAGTCCAGGCCTGCCTGTCTGCAATTAGTACTTTCCTGAGCCCAGATTCCGCTACAGTCAATCTCCCCCACACTGTTCTGTTCCTCTCACTCTCTCTCACTCTCTCTCACTCTCTCGCTTTCTTCTTCTCGCTCTCTTTCTCGCTCTCTCTCTCTCTCTTTATTCCTCTCTCCCTCTCAGTACTTTGCGTGCTGTGAATAGGGCTAGTTCTTGGGAAGTTGCTGTCAACTAACATCACAGCTGACTCAAACAACCAGAAACACAGGGAGGGTGATGATTGAGTGTAATGGCCCTCACAGTAAGAGTAGGACCCTGTGCTCATTTACTGTACGTTCTGGGAAAATAAACAACTTTGAGGTAAAACTGGAGTGGCAGTTGTTGGCTCTGAATTATATGAATGATCGCTTTACTAGTTTTTTTGTGTGTGAAAATAGATCAAACCAACCCTTCTCTCCAGACTACTGAACAGCAGAAGCCTGGTCCCTCACAGAAGAACTGGATATAGGCTTAGTCCCAAATGGCACCATATTCCCAATACAGCACACTACACAGGGAATAGGATGTCATTTCAGACACAGCCATTGTGAATACATTAATGAATTGAATGGTGGTGATATCGCTACAGGCATATACCCTGTTTCCATGACGATGATGATCACACCTCTAGGCTGGTCTGGTGTTTCTCATCTCAATGTGACACAGATAAATGGGAAGATAGGAGAGGAGGAGAGCAGAGAGAAGGAGGAGAAGAAGCTAATACTGGATGAAAAGTACTGTAGCAGTACTGTAGTAACTCAGCCAAATACTTGTTTTATCTGATGCATTGACTTAATCTAAATAAACACTGTAAGAGGAAATTATACATGAAGAGCTTTTCAAAGCATGTTAAATAAGAGAGATATCTGTAACTGTATACTGTGTAAAGCAAAACACCTGATATCTACGTTTATCAGACAGGCTTATATCTATGTTTATCAGACAGGTGTAAAGACGTGAATTATATCCCTTCTAACACCTTACTAAGTCACACATTATCTTGGACTCAAAGAATACCATAACACTTTTCAACAATTTAAACAGGATTGGATATCATCTTCTCACAGTATTAGCCAGTCGAACAAGCTGCCAGAGGGAAAACTGTTGCTTTAGACAGCCTGAGGATTTGTGGTTGAAAGCATTGTTGTCAGGTATGAAAGTGCCTTGAATTGGTAATAGGCTTACAGGGTGCACAAACAGGACAAATACACCTTTCCTCCTTTATCTAGGTCGAGAACAAACCTAGAACAAGAGTGTGTCAGAAATGGCACCCTATCCCTTATATAGTGCACTACTTTTGACCAGAGCCCTGGCCAGAAGAAGTGCACTATGTAGGGAATAGGGTTCCATTTGGGATGCAGTCAAAGTGTGTGTCGAGAACAAACCTAGACAAAGAGTGTGGGGGTCAGGGTTTATGCAGCTGCCAGTGTCTTTCCCTACAGACAAATCAAACAGGGCGGACTTTAGACTGGCTCAGCTCGATCTCCACGCTACTGTGGTAATCAGATCTGTGTGTGTGTGTGTGTGGAGTCCCAGACCTGCAGCTGTAGTAATCAGATAAGGTTGGTTTGTACAGCAGACAAACACCATCTTCAAAGCAGCATGGCCCATTAGGTGTAAGATAAACCCCTGGCTCCTGGGCTGAGGGAGGACTCGCCTAGACCCAGCACCACACACACACACACACACACACACACACACACACACACACACACACTCTCTCTGAGTAAAGTTACCTGAGGTCAAAGCAGGTGGAGGTTTAACTAGGTAGCATCCTAAATGGGCCACAAACAGGGCTCAAGCTGTGGCCAAAGACAGACTCCAGTGGTAGAAGATTGTTGCAGCCCTCACCCGTGACAAAGAGGTCTAAGTAAGTAATCCAAAATGGCACATATTTGGATGAATAGAGTGTCATTTTGAGAAGTACTAAATCTGTTCCCGCTCCCACCAGGCAGTGAGGTGCCATTTATAATCTTGGGAAAACAAACCATTGTTTAATAGGAAGTAGAATAATTTCCTTGAATTTTACAGAGTGAACTTTGTAGTGTAAAATAACCTCTGAACATGAGCTCAGAAGACAAAAGGACATGTAAAGCATCTGTCTTAATGACTGTATGTGTATGTGATTACAAGTGACACACACACACACACACACTATAGCTAGGAAGAAAAAACAAAAATGATCAACATCGACCACACCGATCACTTATCGCAGGGATTTTGCTGATTTCGTTCATTATGATAAGTAGCTTATACCAGAGAAATGTGAAGTTTGAAATGAAATATGTTTGCTAATATGGGTGATTGTTACTGGGACAATTGATGCCTACAACCATCAAACTAGTAGTAGTTTAAAGGATAATTGAAAAATACTGTGGTGCATATCAATGTTATTAATGTTCATCATTATCACATCAATTCAGGCAATTTATCACGATGTGGATTTTTGTCCACATCGCCCAACTCTAACAAACACGTGCACGCGCGCGCGCGCACACACACACACACACACACACACACACACACACACACACACACACACACACACACACACACACACACACACACACACACACACACACACACACACACACACACACACACACACACACACACACACACACACACACACACATCCCCCCACCGACCCCTCCTTAAAGGGACTGTTGTACTCCTCCAACTACAAAAGCTGCTTGATCAGTCTTGAACTTTAGATGGCAGTCCCACAGCGCTGTATACCTTATCTAACGGAGGCAGCAGGGTTACTGCTACTCCGCCTACTGTATAACACTAATCACAGTTCTCTAATAAAGAACATACTGTAGCAGCAGCTGCATATCAAACATAAAGTCATCTAAAGTTATACTGGATAATTCAATGACCTACTATAACTACACTGAACAAAAATATAAACGCAACATGCAACAATTTCAAAGATTTTACAGAGTTACAGTTCATAAAAGGAAATCAGCCAATATAAATAAATGCATTAGGCCCTAATCTATGGGTTTCACATGACTGGGAATACAGATATGCATCTGTTGGTCACAGATACCTGAAGAAAAAGGTAGGGGTGTCGATCAGGAAACCAGTCAGTATCTGGTGTGACCACCATTTGCCTCATGCAGTGCGACACATGTCCTTTGCATAGAGTTGATCAGGCTGTTGATTGTGGCCTGTGGAATGTTGTCCCACTCTTCTTCAATGGCTGTGTGAAGTTGCTGGATATTGGCGGGAACTGGAACACGCTGTCGTACACGCCGATCCAGAGCATCCCAAACCTGCTCAATGGGTGACATGTCTGCTGAGTATGCAGGCCATGGAAGAACTGGGACATTTTCAGCTTCCAGGAATTGTGTACAGATCCATGCGACATTGGGCTGTGCATTATCATGCAGAAACATGAGGTGATCTCAGCGGATGAATGGCACGACAATGGGCCTCAGGATCTCGTCACGGTATCTCTGTGCATTCAAATTGCCATCGATAAAATGCAATTGTGTTTGTTGTCCGTAGCTTATGCCTGCCCATATCATAACCCCTCCGCCACTATGGGGCACTCTGTTCACAACATTGACATCAGCAAACCGCTCGCCCACACGACGCCATACACACTATCTACCATCTGCCTGGTACAGTTGAAACCGAGATTAATCCGTGAAGAGCACACTTCTCCAGCGTGCCAGTGGCCATCGAAGGTGAGTATTTGCCCACTGAAGTCTGTAACGACGCCGAACTGCAGTCAGGTCAAGACCCTGGTGAGGACGACGAGCACGCAGATGAGCTTCCCTGAGATGGTTTCTGACAGTTTGTGCAGAAATTCTTCGGTTGTGCAAATCCACAGTTTCGTCAGCTGTCCGGGTGGCTGGTCTCAGATGACCCCGCAGGTGAAGAATCTGGATGTGGAGGTCCTGGGCTGGCGTGGTTACACGTGGTCTGCGGTTGTAAGGCCGGTTGGACGTACTGCCAAATTCTCTATAATGACTTTGAAGGCGGCTTGTGGTAGAGAAATGAACATTCAACTCTCTGGCAACAGCTCTGGTGGACATTCCTGCTGTCAGCATGCCAATTGCACGCTCCCTCAAAACTTGAGACATCTGTGGCATTGTGTTGTGTGACAAAACTGCACATTTGAGAGTGGCCTTTTATTGTCCCCAGCACAAGATGCACCTGTCTAACGATCATGCTGTTTAATCAGCTTCTTGATATGCCACACCTGTCAGGTGGATGGATTATCTTGGCAAAGGGGAAATGCTCACTAACAGGGATGTAAATAAATTTGTGCACAACATTTGAGAGAAATAAGCTTTTTGTGCTTATGGAATCTTTTCTTTCAGCTCATGAAACATGGGGCCAACACTTTACATGTTGCGTTTATATTTTTGTTCAGTATATATAGCTACAGTTGAAGTCGGAAGTTTACATACCTTAGGTTGGAGTCATTAAAACTCTTTTTTCAACCACTCCACAAATTTCTTGTTAACAAACTATAGTTTTGGCAAGTGGGTTAGGACATCTACTTTGTACATGACACAAGTAATTTTTCCAACAATTGTTTACAGACAGATTATTTCACTTATAATTCACTGTATCACAATTCCAGTGGGTCAGAAGTTTACATACACTAAGTTGAATGTGCCTTTAAACAGCTTGGAAAATTCCAGAAAATGATATCATGGCTTTAGAAGCTTCTGATAGGCTAATTGACATCGTTTGAGGCCTACCTTCAAACTCAGTGCCTTTTGCTTGACATCATGAGAAAATCAAAAGAAATCAGCCTAGACCTCCACAAGTCTGGTTCATCCTTGGGAGCAATTTCCAAACGCCTGAATGTATGTACCACGTTCATCTGTACAAACAATAGTACGCAAGTATAAACACCATGGGACCACGCAGCCGTCATACCGCTCAGGAAGGAGACTCGTTCTGTCTCCTAGAGATGAACGTACTTTGGTGCGAAAAGTGCAAATCAATCCCAGAACAACAGCAAAGGACCTTGTGAAGATGCTGGAGGAAACTGGTACAAAAGTATCTATATCCACAGTAAAACGAGTCCTATATCGGCATAACCTGAAAGGCTGCTCAGCAAGGAAGAAGCCACTGCTCCAAAACCGCCATAAAAAAAGCCAGACTACGGTTTGCAACTGCACATGGGGACAAAGATCGCACTTTTTGGAGAAATGTCCTCTGGTCTGATTAAACAAAAATAGAACTGTTTGGCCATAATGACCATCATTATGTTTGGAGGATAAAGGGGTAGGCTTGCAAGCCGAAGAACACCATCCCAACCGTGAAGCACGGGGGTGGCAGCATCATGCTGTGGGGGTGCTTTGCTGCAGGAGGGACTGGTGCACTTCACAAAATAGATGGTATCATGAGGAAGGAAAATGATGTGGATATATTGAAGCAACATCTCAAGACATCAGTCAGGAAGTTAAAGCTTCCAAATGGACAATGACCCCAAGCATACTTCCAAAGTTGTGGCAAAATGGCTTAAGGACAACAAAGTCAAGGTATTGGAGTGGCCATCACAAAGCCCTGACCTCAATCCTATAGAACATTTGTGGGCAGAACTGAAAAAGCGTGTGTGAGCAAGGAGGCCTACATACCTGACTCAGTTACACCAGCTCAGGAGGAATGGGCCAAAATTCACCCAACTTATTGTGGGAAGCTTGTGGAAGGCTACCCGAAACGTTAGACCCAAGTTAAACAATTTAAAGCCAATGCTACCAAATACTAATTGAGTGTATGTAAACTTCTGACCCACTGGGAATGTGAAGAAATAAATAAAAGCTGAAATAAATAATTCTCTCTACTCTTATTCTGACATTTCACATTCTTAAAATAAAGTGGTGATCCTAACTGACCTAAGACAGGGAATCTTTACTAGGATTAAATGTCAGGAATTGTGAAAAACTGAGTTTAAATGTATTTGGCTAAGGTGTATGTAAACTTCCGACTTCAACTATATATTATACTTGAAAGTAGTGAGATGTGTAGGCCCACTCTGTGAATACGTCCCAAATGGCACCCTATTCTCTATATAGTGCACTACCTTTGACCAGAGACATATGGGTGTATAGGGAATAGGATGCCATTTGAGACACAGCCTGAATGCCACATTGGCAGACCGGCAGGCAGCGCTGATCTCATTGAGATAGTAGCGGATGTTCTTAGTCAGATTCAGAAACATAATTCACGCACACACAGAAATGAATGTACAGACACACACACAGCTCTTCTACATGCACAGACAGCTATCCACATAACACGCTGTCTCCTTATACATCCAGGGAGGTACCACTTCCACATCCATATATTTACAGTATGCAGTACACCTGCCTGCCAGCCTGCCTGCCTTCCGTAAGTATGACAGGACTTGTCCTTTCACGCACAGGTAATTGCTGTTTGATAGAGACTCAATCGCCCATGCATGCCATGCATCCGGACGCACCAGGGGGAAGGAGAGGTGTGGTATGGAGCCACCGGGGAGGGTTGTGGTATGGAGTGGGACAGTAAAACATGAGAATGCTTGTAGAGCAGAATTACAGTCTTGTATTTATGCAGTGGTGTCACTGGTCTGTAAATCTCAGGAACGCTCTAAGGTCTGTAAGGTATGATTATGGTTCTGATGAGAGTGGGACATGGGGCGGGTCTGGGTCCTGAACAAGGATGAGAGGATAAGAGAGTAGTGGGCTGACCCTACCCTGTTATTACCTCCCTACTGCCCCATCTGGACTCACCTGGATTCACCTGGATTCCAGGTCACACTGATAGCAACAGATGTGCTGCAGCATTTTAGGGAGAGGTAGCGTAGTGTTAACTATAGTGTTAACTGTAGTGCTAACTGTAGTGTTAAAATTACACCTACAGGGCTAGACTGCATGTTCAGCAAGCTCTACAGTAGGTCAGAGTCTCATTACTGTATTCCAATAAAACTTGCCGCCCGTCTGTTAAACACATGATCCTAGTAAATAATGGTTATAATCAGGCAGGGAGAGACAGCTCCTGTCCTCGGGGGCCTGAGTGACTGCAGGAGATTTTTATTCTGTTTCAGAGCTGCGTTTTAAACCTGGGAAACAAACCATGAGCGATCATATTTCTGGCAGACTCCAAGTACCAGAGTTGCCCTTTACTGATTGAGATCATATACAGTCTACAAATGGTACCTATAATACATGTTTAGTTGGGTTGTATCTCTGGTTGTGTTTGGATAGAAGGGACACTGGCTGCATCTCCTGAATGTCTAGCTCTAATGTACATCCTTTTCTCTTTGGAAGTGGGAGTGGAATTCGGCAGCGGGGAAACAGTTCCCTCCTAAGGCCCCTGACTGTTTAATGGGACCGGGTCAGCTCAGACAGGACAGAGTGTGTGTGTGTGTGTGTTTGACGGGACAAGGTCAGTCCATTCGGGGCCGGGTGCAGCTGCCAGCTGCTGAAACGCAGGACCATCACTGGCGGGGACAGGTGCTATACATGCATGCACGTACCATCCCAAAAGACCACCACTTCTACAGTACAACACACAGAGGAGAAAGGCTGATTCCATGCTCTGCCTGTACTGCCTGAGTATCTGTGTCATGTGTGGAGGAAAGAAGCAGGATTAACATGCTTATAACCTCTCATACTGTATAGTACACTACTTTTGACCAGGGTCCATAGGGAATAGGGTATCATTTGGAATGTACCCATGGTCTGGGAGAACAACAGTCAGTAATATCAATGATTTATTTATTTCTTAACTCTGATTTGACAGCTATTCTTTTCATTGTGAGTTAACTGTGTATTAATGTTTAGATAGTGGGTCAAGGATGTTTGAGGGGCCGGTAGGATGGTAAACAGGGAAGACAGATTTCCTATAAGCACCCTGAGATGAGATTAGCTAACTGGGTTTTCTGCAGATGTGAAGTGTTCTCAGAGGAACTGGGTTGAAGGGTCAACAGTTTAAGGTGGTTACAGGCAAAATACATTTCCTACTTGTCACTGTGTACCCACTGAATAGTCTAAATTGTCTCTGCGTTATAGAAAGTGGCATGGCACTGATAAACGCCTGATAACTCACTACTAGCCTGGTACCATATCTGCATGTGGTTTAGCTAACTGTACTGACAATTGTCACAATGCTATACATACTACCTCGCCCTTTGGTCACAGTTTGAGAGAGTGGGCTGTAATCTGTATTTCCATGCTCTGTGACTGACAGGCAGTGTGCTGGCCATGCTGGTACGAAAACCACTGTGTCAGTTTAATACAATCACACTACAGACTGGAACAGAAATTTGTTCTAGAGTGTAAAAAATATAAAATAGATCATTCCAAATGTATGGAACTAAAGTTCCTCTTGGCATGAACTTAAGTTGTGGCATGTTTTGTGTCTTGGTATAGAACACTGTCATTGTTCTAGTTAATTAACAACCAAAACAACAGGAGACAAGCCTTAATACGTCCACAGTCCGGAGATGAGTTTCCCTCAGACAAAGAGGCTCCCCATGCTAACAGCAGTCACAGTCTCTTCTCTATGTTTTCCTTCAGTCCTTATCTATCCGACATCATCGTGTTCTCAGAGCCGTGGCCCTGGGCCTCAACAGGGCGTCTGACTGACAACCAGGATCCTCTCCCTCCTGCATATCAGTTGGCCAGGTGGAGTGGTTCATACAGGTTAATGTATAGAATGAAACACACACACACACACAGAAGGGGTGGGTGGGGCAGGGGGAAATACCTTCTTTGTGGAAACTTGCTTTGTGTACATTCTTATTGTTATCTTAGAATGGGATCCTGATTCTGTCTGCATGGCGTCAAGAATCAGATGAAGACAAAGAGGAAGAGAGGAAACCATAGCCTGAAGCTACTGTCTGACAAGCTGCCTAACCCCTTGCTAGTGACGTCAGGAGCACTAACCTGATCAACACAAAGATGGCATGAGGTAAACAGTGTGGCGGCACCTCCCAAGAGCATCATGGATCAGGTGTTGAGGGTGTTTAAGGTGCCAGGATACGATGAGATGGAAGGATGGAGAGACAGAGATATGGAGAGATAGTCCTGAAGAGACAGGGCTGATGTCAGCCTATATATATATACTTGGCAAGGAGGAGGTGATAATGGAATGGATTGAGCTCTGTTACATAAAGGAGGAGAGGGAGGAGAGGTAGAAAGACCTATCTGTTGAAGGAGAAGAGCAGTACTGTAGACTGATTACCTGTCAGATCGTACCTATAATAGGGAATAAGGTGTGATTTGGGAGGCACCCCAGATCATTGCTAAGGTATGTGTGTGAGAGTGTGAGAGTCTTATGTGCATTCTGACCGTGACAAGTCTGTGTGTTGTCTAGAAACTATCTCCCCACTACTACAACACCTTCTGCTGAAAGGAACCCTGTTTCATTGGGAGGAACACTGTGAAACTGTGACCTCCTGAACAGGATTAGAGGTGAGCTACATTCCATGGCTGTTATACAGGGATACAGACTATTATAGGGTTGTTATTCAGGGCTGTTATACAGGGGTACAGACTATTATAGGGTTGTTATTCAGGGCTGTTATACAGGGGTACAGACTATTATAGGGTTGTTATTCAGGGCTGTTATACAGGGATACAGACTATTATAGGGTTGTTATTCAGGGCTGTTATACAGGGGTACAGACTATTATAGGGTTGTTATACAGGGCTGTTATACAGGGGTACAGACTATTATAGGGTTGTTATACAGGTGTACAGATTATTATAGGGTTGTTATACAGGGGTAAATACTATTATAGGGGTGTTATACAGGTGTACAGACTATTATAGGGTTGTTATACAGGTGTACAGACTATTATAGGGTTGTTATACAGGGGTACAGACTATTATAGGGTTGTTATTCAGGGCTGTTATACAGGGGTACAGACTATTATAGGGTTGTTATACAGGGCTGTTATACAGGGGTACAGACTATTATAGGGTTGTTATTCAGGGCTGTTATACAGGGGTACAGACTATTATAGGGTTGTTATTCAGGGCTGTTATACAGGGATACAGACTATTATAGGGTTGTTATTCAGGGCTGTTATACAGGGGTACAGACTATTATAGGGTTGTTATACAGGGCTGTTATACAGGGGTACATACTATTATAGGGTTGTTATACAGGTGTACAGATTATTATAGGGTTGTTATACAGGGGTAAATACTATTATAGGGGTGTTATACAGGTGTACAGACTATTATAGGGTTGTTATACAGGTGTACAGACTATTATAGGGTTGTTATACAGGGGTACATACTATTATAGGGGTGTTATACAGGTGTACAGACTATTATAGGGTTGTTATACAGGTGTACAGACTATTATAGGGTTGTTATACAGGGGTACAGACTATTATAGGGGTGTTACACTGGGGTACAGCCTTTTATAGGGTTGTTATACAGGGCTGTTATACAGGGTTATAGACTATTATAGGGGTGTTATACAGGGGTACAGACTATTAAAGGGGTGTTATACAGGGGTACAGACAATTATAGGGGTGTTATACAGGGGTACAGACTATTATAGGGTTGTTTTACAGGGGTACTGACTATTATAGGGTTGTTATACAGGGCTGTTATACAGGGTTATAGACTATTATATGGGTCTTATACAGGGATACAGCCTATTAAAGGGGTGTTATACAGGGGTACAGACAATTATAGGGGTGTTATACAGGGGTACAGACTATTATAGGGTTGTTTTACAGGGGTACTGACTATTATAGGGGTGTTATACAGGAGTACCGACTATTATAGGGGTGTTATACAGGGGTACAGACTATTATAGTGTTGTTATACAGGAGTTGTTATACAGGGGTACAGACTATTATAGGGTTGTTATACAGGGCAGTCATACAGGGGTACATATTATTATAGGGGTATTATACTGGGCTACAGATTATTATAGGGTTGTTATACAGGGGTACAGACTATTATAGGGTTGTTATACAGGGCTGTTATACAGGGGTACAGACTATTGTAAGGTTGTTATACAGGGCTGTTATACAGGGGTACAGACTATTCAAACCATTAACACTTTAGTTCAGCGTCCCAACAGCTGCTCTGACACTGAGGGGAATACCAAGGAATAGAATAGGTTAAAGATCTTATGCACACACTGGTAGAGGTCCCTGTACACCATCTTAGGTTACAGAGGAAGGAGCTACTGTACAGTAGAGAGCCATCTCAAGCATTTCCTTTCTCCAAGTCTCACGCACACACACACACACACACACACACACACACACACACACACACACACACACACACACACACACACACACACACACACACACACACACACACACACACACATACACTCTCTCTCTCTCTCTCTCTCAGTAGTGTGTCTGCCTCTGTTCCCAAGGAGGCTATAAGAGAACCTGTAACCCGGTCTGAGTAATGCAGTGGGACCATTTATCATTCACTAAGCTCTCTTTCCCACAGGTTCAAATATGTGACATCATTTCCTGCCAGTGTCAGTCAGCACATGATGCTGAATGACAACGTCCCCTGGGAATATGTGACTAAGAATGTCACTACGGTCTGAGACTCAGTGGCTAAGAAACTATTTGGACATTAAACAATGAATGCAAGCATAAATACATGCCCCAAAGTATGCAGGATACTTGAATTGGAGATCTAAGACTGAAAATAAATCAATTCGTTTTTATTCTACAAAATCAGGTTGCTTAAAATAAGAGAACACAAAATCACACTCTCAAACAATGATGAAGTGGAATTTCTATCCAATGGGATAAGATGTTATTGAATATGTCATACAGTCTATCCTTTATGCACCGCATTTGATTGATATCCTCCAGAACATCATGGTTCTTGTCTTGACTATCATTTACTATCCTTTCCATGGCAGGTTTATGAGAGGGACTGACTGTTAGAGAGATATGTTTGGTAAGAGGGGAGTTGTCCTGTCTAGATGGTCTATCTACCCTGTGAGAGAACATCTGGTGAATCTTCACTCAGTCTGAGATGGTAGATCAGACCAGTGCTACGTCTCAAATGGCACGCTATTCTCTACATAGTACACTACTTTTGATGAGGGCCCATAGGGCTCTGAGCAAATTAAGTGTACTATATAGGGAATAGGGAGCTATTTGGGACGTGGGCAAAAGTAGTGCACAATTAAGGGAATGGGGTGCCATTTGGAATGCTCCCCTGGTGTAGATCTAACCATGTTTAATGTATCTTAATGATCTGCATTAAACAATGTTTTCATTCCATCTACAGGCCTCCTCCAATACTTTTATGACTCAATTAAACTCCTACAGCGAGGTTTTGGAATGCTGAGTGGAGAGTTGCATCAACCCAATTAGCTCTGTTTCAGACAGACGTTTTGATGGTGTGTTTGTATGCAGCAAGAGAGTTTTGATGAAAGTTTGAAAAGGAAGATTCAGCGATTATACCAAGGGATGTTCACATCCACTGTTCCCTGCCTGCCACCCCTTCACAGCGGTGCTTCCTTTAGATGTCCAGTGTGCACACCCACACACCCGCACACAAACACACACACACACACACACACACACACACACACAAACACACACACAGCCAGGGTCTATAGGGAGAAGGGAGAGGGGGAACTAGCCAGGCAGATATGGAAGAAAGGAATGCCCAAGAGGTGCTGTTGAACAAAGGCTGTTTGGGAGATAGGAGATTCAGATGTGGATATGAGCCTTGCGATAAGGGCTTCCCTCCAGCAAGAGGAGACACACAGGGGCAGTGTCCCAAATTGCACCCTACTCCTTACATAGAGCACTACTTTGGACCAAAGCACCATGGGACCTGGTCACACACATGTACATACACACACATGTACATACACACACATGTACCTACACACACATACATACACACGTGCACACAAGCCACTATTCCTCTATTGTTTTCATTCAGTTGGTACTACATAAGTTGTGTACTTCATGTTTCCCTGTATCAGTCAGCATAGCACCACATAGGTCATTTATCATACCAATAATATTTTATTTCATAAGTTCATTTAAAGTTTAGGGTATGCTCTTCATCTAAAGGATATAATTAACCAATACATAAATACATAAACAAAACCACATCCAACAGATGGGAGCCTGCTTCTATTGGTAAAGTAATTAATTCACTTTGCCTGAGGAGTAGTTGTGTTCTTCTTTTCCACTCTTCATGTATAGGTATGTGTGTTTGTGTGCATGTGTGTGTGTGTGTGTGTGTGTGTACCTTTTGAAGGTCCCCTGATCGATCTGTTCTAGATGTTTCATGAATACTATTAAAGTGTAAATGTACCTTTTTACACAGCATCCCAACTGTCTCCTTTGCTTAGAAGCAACGTTTAAAAATGTCTGCTAACATTGTTGTCTTAACATAATCTTCCAGAGGTGACAGGACAGGAGCAATCTTTTTTTCTCACTCTCACGTTGTGAAAGAACACATCTTCGTTGTAATATATGTCCCAAATGGCATCCTATTCCCTATAAAGTGAACTACCCTGGTTTAAAGTAGTGCCCTACATAGGGAATAGGTATTCAAGAGTGGTATTAACACTTTCCTCAGCTGGTAACTGTTATCCTGTCCTCCAGGCGAGAGGTTTGAAAGGTCAAAGGTGAAAAGTCAAGGTGAAAGGTCAAAGGTGAAAAGTCAAGGGTCATCTTACCGTCGTCAAGGTCAGGTATGATGGTGACCCTGGCAGTGTGGTACTCCTGTCCCAGACGGCCTCCCATGGGCATACTGAGGGTAACGTTGAAGCTCTCCTCCTCTTCATACAGAGAGTCATCTATGATCACCACACGACAGGATTTCTCCGTCTCGCCCTTATCGAAGCGCAGGACACTGTTGTGTTCCTCAGGTCTGGATATGTAGTCAGAGTAGGACAGGACTGTAGTGGGGATGGTCCCTGTAGCTGTGGCTGTAGGAGAGAGGGATGAGAAAAGAGGGAGAGATGGAGAGGAGAGAGATGGAGAGATGGAGAGGAGAGAGATGGAGAGATGGAGAGGAGAGAGATTGAGAGATGGAGAGGAGAGAGGACTCTAGCTGTAGTGTGTGTGTATGTGTGTGTATGTGTATGTGTATGTGTATGTGTATGTGTACGTGTATGTGTGTGTGTGTGTGCATGTGGACTGTACCTTGCTGTGTGTAGCAGATGACCATGAGTTCCTGTGTGACGTCACCACTCCTACGCACTGGGATCAGCAGCTCCCCGATGTCCTCCTCTATAGAGTAGACTGCAGACGGGATAAACACTGTCGACTCTGGGGGGAGTGGGAGAGAGAGAGAGAGAGAGGGAGGGGGGGGGTGAGACAGAGAGAGTGAGTCAGAGAGGGGGGCAGAGAGAGAGAGAGAGGCGGGAGACAGAGAGAGAGAAAAATAGAGAGAGAGAGAGATAAACCATCATATCCTACTCACTGTGTACGTACTTATCTCATTAATACAGAAGCTATGCTGATGAGAAGAGGGAACAACAATGTGTCTGTTACATTATGTTGCTGCTGGTGCTCTGGTCCAGGCTCCTCTCTGAGGACTTAACAGAGTTCTATAAAGGATGTGTTGACCCAGTGAACTGAGGCAGAAGACATAGTCTGCGTCGCAAACGGCACCGCAAACGGCACCCTATTTCCTATATACAGTAGTACACCCCTTGCAGGGCCTGGTCAAAAGTAAGGCACTATATTGGGAATAGGGCGTCATTTGGGATCCATCCAGAGGATATGATGACTAACATCAGTGGTTGGCACAGACAACTGCCCAGAAACCTCTCTGATTTTACAGCTGACGGACAGGGACC